>NC_057813.1:689929068-689929673 GCF_018294505.1 Triticum aestivum
ATGGGCGGCGGGGGCGGCGATCGAGGGCGGCGGGGGCGACGTTGCGGTGGCGCGGCGACGTCGGCGATAGATGTCGTCGCGCGAGAGAAGTGGAGAAGAAGTGTCGATGAAACTGATTTTTCGTAAGTGCCATATATATAAGAGGGGCCTTTAGTACCGGTTGGAGCCACCAACCGGTACTAAAGGCCAATTTTGGCCAGGCCAAGCGGCGAGAAACGAGAGCCTTTAGTATCGGTTGGAGCCACCAACCGGTACTAAAAGCCGTGCGCTGCCACGCCGCGGTGCGCTATTTTTAGTCCCACCTCACCGAGCGAAGGGCAGCCGCACTGATTTATAAACTCAGCCGCGGCTGCCCTTTCGAACTCCTCTATATAGCAGGCTTCTGGGCTTAACTCTAGCGCGCTGCCCTGTGAGCCTACTGGTCCTCATGGGCCTGAATTTGCACACCTAGGTCTGGCAGGCCCACCGGGCAGCGCCCCAACAATTTTTTTATAATTTTTTCTTTTCTGCATTATTTATTTTCTTGTATTTATTTTTGAGTAATTTTTTATATAGTTTTTTCTTTTCTGCTTTATTTGTTTTCTTCTATTTATTTCTGAGTAGTT
>NC_057813.1:689930104-689932497 GCF_018294505.1 Triticum aestivum
AGTAGTTTTTTTGCTGTATTTAGTTTCTTTGTGAATATTTTTGCTTTATATAATTTTTTTCTTTTCTGCATTATTTATTTTCTTGTATTTATTTTTGAGTAATTTTTTTATATAGTTTTTTCTTTTCTGCTTTATTTGTTTTCTTCTATTTATTTTTGAGTAATTTTTTTATATAGTTTTTTTTGCCGTGACCCTCTCTACTCTTTCGCACATGTTATGCGGGTGAAATGATGATACCTTCAACATTTTTAGAGTTTGTTTTGTAGTGATTTTCATTTTCACGGTCATTTAGCTCTGATATAAACAAATCGGTGACTGAAAAACAGCAAATGATGTCAGAACGTGTTGGAATACCAAATGCTACTGAACACAGAAAAAATACATTGCTCAGTACCGCCTTTCAGCCAAAACACGCTACTGCTACAGAGAAGTACATAAAAAATACATTGATCATCCGAAACCGGCCCTGATACTTCGAAAGAGATTGTCCACAAGAAGTCCGGAGTTCTAATAAGTTATTAAAAATAAAAAAAGGCGCAATACTCGTTAATTAGCTTCAAGCCTTTCGGAATAGGGTAGAATACACTGCACATAGCTCCATGCAATCTATTCTATTCCGAAAGGCTTGAAGCTAAGCAACCTGCAGGTGAGCATTGCGCCTCTCCTTCATTGTCTCTGCACTCACGGCTTATAAACCGCTCCTACGGCCTCTCTCTCCTAGCGAGGTGGGACTAAAAATCAGCTTAATAAGAAACTCTAGTACCGGTTCATGCCATGAACCGGTACTAAAGGTGTTCATGGGGCCCACAGTCTAACACAGCATCATTAGTACCGGTTCGTGGCATGAACCGATACCAATTGTTGCCCACAAACCGGTACTAATGATGTCCGCCCGCCTAGCCGTTGGAACCGGCACTAATAGACACATTAGTGCCGGCTCAAATTCAAACCGGCACTAATGTGCTTCACATTTGATCCTTTTTTTACTAGTGATAGTTGCCATGTATTGTTAATCACAGTTGTCATGTTTGTTTATCTGGTTGCCACGTACGCGCAACTGCAGTTGCCATCTAGCAAAAAATCACAGTTGCCATGTGTGTTTACCTAGTTGCCACGTTCGCCTAACAACAGTTGCCATCCACAACGTAGGAGTGTTGGGCGAAAAGCAGTTCGCCCACACGCGCATGAAGTAGGTGGCTGGCTGTGTGGGCAGAAACTAGTTCACCCACACAGACAGCTGGCAAATAGCATGGTGCGAGCGTGTGGGCAAACTCTCCAACACCCACACACCAGCCCCGTCCTACGTGGCACATCAAATTCACCTTTTCGTGTCAAGATTCGTGCAAAAGGCACTGGACAATGATCGACGCGTGTGGGCGAGTTGGGGAACGCTCACACGTGTGGGCGTTAATGTTTCCGATTTTTTTTTAAAATACTACCTAGCCTGCAATGTTAATCAACAATGCATTATGCGTCTTTGTTTCATACCGGTACTGATTCAGATTGGGGATGAACACCTCAGCAAAATCAGGATTAGACATCAAATTGAAGATAAATTTGTTAGAGACACTAATAAATAAGGACATGCATGACAAAAAATAAAAGGACCAAACAAAAATGTGATGTCCACTATAAAATAAATAAAAAAGAAAATGCGAAGGAGATCCGATCAAGATGAGATGCTGCGCTATTCTCCTGTATATAAGAAGAAAAAAGAGAGGACATGCATGAAAAAGGTAAAAAGAGGCATGCATAACAAAAAATAAAATAAAAGACAAGTTTGATAAGAAATAAATAATGATGAAATAGGGACCCATACCTATGACATATATGGCAAGAAATAGTGATGAAATAGCTACAAATTCTAGATTATAGAACATTTTTTTATAAATTAAGAGCGTGTGGTATTTTTTTTCATGTTACAACGCACGGGCCTTTTTGCTAGTAGATAGAAAAGAGAAAAGAATCCGTCTCTTCAGCGTCCTCTGATCTCACCACCGACCACTTCAGTGTTAAAAAAGAATGACTTGACCTTCATCAAGCCTCTCCAAAATGGTGAATCAGTAGGTTTAGCTTCTACTTGGGATAACATCTTGGAGTACATGTCCTTGTTACGCAGCAACTCCTGATAAACACCTTCCTCATTCAGACATGCGCCTATGTGTCCAAGTCGAGCATGTTGTACGCCTAGCTCAGCAGGCTCGTGTGTGGGAACGGGTGAGCACGAGACGGCCAGTGCTATAGTGGGACCACCTGGCCAGGACCGTTCCCTACGTACGGGTACAATTTGGGTATGTGAGTTCCAAGCATGACCAATGCCCAATGAGGCAAAAATGCTAGACCTACGTAACCGGGTACGTAAAGCTACGTTCCTTCCTTCCTTCTCAACTAAA
>NC_057813.1:689932869-689949268 GCF_018294505.1 Triticum aestivum
CACGGGTGGGCCTGGGCCAATTTTCCCTTCCAACCAAAACAGGCCAGGTCAGCTTTTACGTAGGTTACGTACAAATCCTTACGTAGGTGTAGCAAAGCTCATGCGATCGGCTTCTTTGAGTCAGGGTGAGCTGTGTCGGGGTGTTTTGGTCTTTTTACTAGGTCGGTTGAGTTTTCCTTTGAAATCGTTGTTTCGTACTATTGTTTATTGGGGGCCTTTCCTCCATCTTCTTACTTAGCATTGCCGACTTGCTCGACGATGCCGGCTTCGAGCAAGTTCTGCTTGGCAGCACCAAGATACTTCCAGCTCTGGTAATCTTCTTGTACCGGAGGGGCAAACCAAGGTACTTGCACGGAAACTAGAGCACTGGTATCGAGAAATTGTGAAGCAAAGCGGCAAGAACAATCTCATCACAGCAAATTGGGAAGATCCCTGTTGGAGTTGTGTCGAATATTGTGTACAAGGTAGGTTACAGTTGGACTCTGAGTAATATTGTGTTTAGATAGGATATGGAGTCGTGTCCTAATAGGACACTTGTATCCTAGGCTTCTCTTATATAGCGGGGGCAGACACACGATGTAACCTATGCCAACATAATAGCACCAGAACGCAGGGAAAGCCGGCGGCATGTGCCGGTGTCTAGGGCAACCGGGTGCGGTATTGTAGCGGTGTCACGGGGAGGAGCGCCCGTAGTCAGGTCCGGGGATGTAGCCATATCGGTGAACCTCGTTAACAAATCTCGGTGTCGTGCTCGTATGATTGCTTGGTTCTCGTATGATCAACGAAGTGCCTCAGATTTATTCTAACAAGCGGTAGGTTGTGAATTGTTGATCAGAGGAAAAATCAAGTTTGAGATGCAGCCGATGGCGGTGTGGTTCTCGACGAGATTGGGAAAAGCAATTGGAAGCGGAGTCGGCGAGTCTGGCTCGGAAGCAGGAGGCGTGACGTGCGGCGATCGATTTGACGGATCGATCGGGCGAGCGTACATCCTGCGGCGACATAACACGAGCATCAGGATTTAGTCTCGGGCTCTCGGGGATAACGATCGGATCAGGCGCCGAACGAGTGTGTGCATGTAGGCGGCGGTGCTGCGTAGCCTTAGCATACGTTGCACGAGGGTTGCGTCGTAGGCACGGTTGGCAAGGAAGTCAACGCGTCGCGGTGGCATGCATGTGATGAGCTAGTCCAAGCGTGACGCTGGTGGACGAGGCCCACTTGAGGGACGTGTGCTGCTCGTTTGTGAGATTTGTTTTGAAAAAAAAGAGGGCCGAGTCCTCATGTGACAGGGAGAGAGGCAGATCGGTTCAAGCGAAGGGAAATATCCATCTGGCGATACGCATCCATTGAAACAGAGGCGTTGACAAAGCAACAGCAGCATCGGGGTTGAGCCAAGAGCAGATCAGGTGAAGACCAGCTAGTTGGAATTGCTAGTAGTATGCGGAGGTTCTGTTCGTGTACTTGGGACATCATGTGAGAAAAGCTCAGATAATTTTTCACATGGTCAGCTGTACAAAGGGCCATGGCGCCAACGGATACCAGGTTTGAGGTGAAAAAGTTCAACGGAACTGAAAACCTTGGGTTATGGCAGACAAGAGTGAAAGATTTCTTGGCACAACAGGGATGCTTGAAGGCGTTGCAGGAAGTCATGTCAGCTGAGATGGAATTATCTTGTGACAGATGGAAATTTCGTGGAAGACGATTTGGGAGCCTTGAGCGTGTCATACAGTCGAACGAGTTCGGCTGGGTCGGACTGGGCAGTCTGACGGGATCGACGTGAGTCGGTTGGAACAGAAGACAGTGGTGGGATCGGCGACAGTGACATTGGAGCGTGATGCTGATGGTGACCGACTTCTGGGGCGTGGAAACACGTGGCACATGCCTGAGAGCTTGTGTGGCTTTGACAAGACTATGGCGCGGGGTTGATTCAAGACGGTGCGCACATGAGAGCTTGAAGTCGACGGGGCGCGAGGGTGGACTGATCATCTACCATGGAGCCATGTTGAAGGTGGAGCTAGAGTCTGGAGGACTTCACTCGGTGCTGATTGAGAGGCTACGGCGTAAGTGCACAGACAGTCGAAGCCTATTCAGCGGGAAAAGCGATGGACACGTAATTCGGACTGGAGCCTAGTGATCCGATGGAAGCGTGAAACTCGTCACCGGTTGGCGATGATCGGTGGTACTTTGCAGTGGGGTTGAGTGGTGTGGGTTCGCGACCCTCGAGACTCGACCGGGACAGCAGAGGCTCGACGCGGTAATAACGGTGAGGCGTGCGGTATGCACGGGGCATGGAGATGGGCCAGGGCTTTGGTGGTCATACATGTGATGAGACAACTGCCAATTTGACTCGGGATGACTACAAGCAGCGGTGAAATTCTTTCAAGTTTCAGAAAGATGGTCAAGGAAGAGCGGTGATGTTGAGTTCAGGTAACTCTTATGTGTGACACTCAATATGTGAGTTGTTCACGTTCATGCAGGTCAGTGATCGGTGTGTGATGGCGTTAACGAATACTCTGAAAGTTGGGAGCACAAACTAGAGTGACAAGGAACTTAATTTTGCTCGAGTATTGACGTGGTCAAGAAAAGGAGGGAGTACAAGTTACAAGTGGAGTCATATGGAGTCTTTGGAGTAGCAGCGGAATTCACAGGATAAACTCAAGTTCAATGTACGTGGAAATTTGACGCATGGATGAACTCAAGGTGGTGGAAAATATTCGCCAAAGTGTAGTTTGTTGGAGTTGTGTCAAATATTATGTACAAGGTAGGTTACAGTTGGACTCTGAGTAGTATTGTGTTTAGATAGGATATGGAATCGTGTCCTACTAGGACACTTGTATCCTAAGCCTCTCTTATATAGCGGGGGTAGACACACGATGTAACCTATGCCAACATAATAGCACCGGAACGTAGGAAAAGCCGGCGGCATGTGCCGGTGTCCAGGACGACCGTGTGCGGTATTGTAGCGGTGTCATGGGGAGGAGCGCCCGTAGTCAGGCCCCGAAGATGTAGCCATATCGGTGAACCTCGTTAACAAATCTCGGTGTCGTGCTTGTGTGATTGCTTGATCCTCGGATGATCAACGGTATACCTCGGATTTATTCTAACAATCTCATTCTTGACCAGGTTAACCATAAAGCCCAAAGCCAAACCGAAAGCTAGAACAATCTGCTTAGTAACCTAGATGTCCTCGGCGTGCGGGTAAATAATTAGGGCAGCATGGTCCGCATATAAGGTAACATGAATCTTGGAGGGGCACTCAAAAGTAGTGAGAGCACCAACAGAACAAGCCTTCTTAGGACATCTCCAGTCATTGGCCCCCCAGGAGGGGCAAAAAATCGCCCCCTAATGACGCACCGGCGTTAAACCGCGCACTGGGGGCGTGATCCCCCCAGTCGCGGCGCCCACGGTTAGTCAAAAAAGTCAAATACGGCGCAAAAACGACTCAAATTTAACGCAAACATCGGCGAGTTCGTTCAAACTTAAACATATTTTACAAAAAAAGAAAAAAAACTACCGCGGGCTACCCCGCCGTCTCCCTCGCCGCCCGCCTCGCCGCCCGCCCACGCGGTTCTACATGCCGAGGAGGCTATAGAACCGCGTGTAGTCACCGCCGTCGTCGTCATCGTCGTCGCCGCCCCCGCCTACGCCTCCGCCGCCCCTGCTGCATCCCTCCCCCGGTTGGCGCGGAGGGTTGGACGGTCCGGGGGCGTCGTCGTCGTCATCGTCGTCGCTGTCGAGGACCACGACGCCGTGCTCGTCCTCGCGCCCACGCTTGCGGGCGGCGATCTCCTCCAGGGCCCGGCGCTGCCGGACCATCTCGTCGCGGAGGTAGTCGTCCCGCGCCCACCGCATGACGTCCTCGTCGGAGAAGCCGCGCCGGGCTATCTCCTCGTACTCCGCGGGGAAGCCGGGCTCCGGCTTGGGCTCGACGAGGACGAAGCGCGTGTGCCACCGTGTGTACGCGTGGCGGGCGAGGGAGGGCGAGGGACGCGCGTCGTCCGGTCTTCACTGCGCCGCCCGTGAGGCATCAATGGTGCAGGTTGACCGGCGCGGCAGCGCGCAGCAGCTTTGGCATTGATTCGCTGCGGGAAACGAGACGATGAGGACGACGAAGGGCCGAGAAGAGAGCCGTGTCGCTGACGCGGCGGGCCCGCGGCTTTTTCGCATCAAAACAGTTCCCCCGGCGCCCCCGGGCGCCCTCCAGCGCGCCGGGTTCGGGCTGGGTCCGCCGGCGCTGTTTTCGGCCCAAGCCGGCGAAAATCGGGCTCCTGGGGGCGCGACTGGGCCGTTTTTTCGGCGCCGGCGCGAAAAAAACGCCTGAGAGGCCATTCTGGGGGCGCGGCTGGAAATGCCCTTAGATAACAAATGGAGAGGAGAAATGGCAACGGTAAAAAGCATCAAAGATAGTGGGTCACCTTGATGTAGGCCTCTTTGATGGAAAAATTGCTGACCAAGCTCACCATTAGCCATAGCCCAAGAGGATGCGAAACTCCAGAGCAAACAAATGATGTCACGCCACCTCAGACCGAAGCCCCGCCTTCTCATCAGTTCAATCAAGTACCCCCATGAGACAGAGTCAAAGGCCCCGGCAATGTTTCACGGAGTAGTTTTGGACATCGAGAAAACTATCCTGGATGCTCCTAGATTTGATGGATGCACTCTGAGAGAATGGGACCAGCTGCTGCAGGAAGGGACCAAGTCTGATGGATAGCAATTTGCATAAGATTTTTGCTTGTTTTTGCAGTCGAGTCCGACGGGCATCAATTTCACTCGAACCGCGTCGGCGCCAATACAGTTGTACAGTAGAGCCTTGCCATACAGTATTCGTGTAAAAAAAATACTAATGTATGTCTGCCAAGTTCTGCATAAATTGGATCTGAATATATCACATCTAGACGGGAAGCATCCGATTTTTCTTAATTTTTGACTTTTTTTCACCCTACTGCTCATGCACGTGACATTACTAAACAGTAAAACGCACACTGCCCAGACATAAACAGTGTTACATATGAACAGTACATTTGTGTGAACAGTGATCTAGAAAAAAAATACCCCGTGGTTGGAAAAAAATTGACATTTTTTTACCAATCATTTTGCTCCCCATCTCGAGAAAAAAATACCCCGTGGTTCAAAAAAAAACTGAAAAAATATTACACATCATTTTTCTCCCCCTCCTTCACCCTCGCATCCTTATATAGAAGGTTAAGATTTAACATTTTCTCTACACGTCATTTCTCTCCACAGCGTACTGACGCAGAGCTGCCTCTATTGTCTCTCGCTCCTTTCCAATGATGGTGCTACCGAGACACGGAAAAATAAACCGGAAGAGTATATTTGCATGAACAGTAACTTGTGGGGAAAATAAATTATTGACGATTACAATCCATTTTTACACCATGACATCAGTGAATAATGCACCAACAATTACCCAAACAAAACGCCATCCACCGCCAGAGTGACGCTCCTCCCACCCTCCCCACCTCACCATCTTGAGCTTAGGCGGGTGTTGCCGCCAGGCGGTGAAGGCCATCCCGTGCATCGGGCGGCTCCCCATGGGGTAGCGCTTAGTTGCGAAGCCCTCAGGCCGCCTGGTTGGTGGAGGCTCTCTATGCTTTTTGTCCGTCTCTCCCTTTCTCCGCGTCATTGATAGCATCGTGTTCGTGTCTGTGACGTTCCTTGGCGAGGGCTGGCCGCGGCCATGCTATCCGCTTCCCCGGAATAATATACAAATAAACGCAAAACTGCTAACCGAAACAGCAAACCCGAAAACACAAAACAATAAACAAGTGAAACAGAAAAATACCTTAATAAATTGAAAACCCACTTGAACGATAAACTAAAAGAGTACCCAAATTGTAATTCAGAACAATAAACCCGGATAAACTCGAACAATAAAAACATCAAATCAACACTATGCATTCACGTGAATAGTAATCCAGAAGAAATACCAAAAAAAATTGAGACTCCTCCTCCCTCGACCCAGAACAGTAAAACCAGTGAAACAGAAAAATACGTGAATAAACCAGAAATATTAACCCACCCGAAACATAGATCGAAACAGTACCTGAACTGTAACCCAGAACAATACACCCCAATAAACTGAAATAATGAAAACAGTAATTCAACACTATGCATTCATGTAAACAGTAATCCAGAAGAAATATCAAATAAACTAAAAAAAAATGAGACTCCTTCCTCGGTGTGTTCAGCTACGTGAGGAGAATAGTCGATGTTGTTGCCGTCGTCTACCTTGCCTTCTCCTTCCTGTGGCCAAGCAGACCGAGGCTTCAACCACAATGTGATCACCGAAGCCACATCTAGCTCCATCACGACATTTTATAAGAGGCTAACAAGAGGCAACATGAAAATAAAAACTATCACTCGACCAACCTCTTCACTCCATTTCCTATTATTTTTCTTTGACCGGTTCAAGAAAGAGAACAATACAAGACAGTGAATCATCCACAGAGGGTAGTGTTTGCTCAAAAAGCTATTTAGAACCAGTTATTCCTCAGCTGCCAAAATTTCCCCAATTATGGATACACAACTTATAATATACTCCCCCCATTCCCTTATACAAGCCACAAACTCAGATTATAGGTACCAAGGTAAAATTTAATGACTGCTTTGCAAGCTAACTTTTCTTCTCGTTAACTGGGATCATTAGTATGCCCACATGCATGCAAGGAAGGAATGAGAAGGAAATAACACAGTGTCATTATGACTATATGCATGCAAATCTTAAATAAGTTGCTACTACAAGGAAACATCATTAATTTTTACCTCGATTATAGTGGCCTTGTTCTAGCACGTCTGATTTTGTGTATGGTTGCCACGTCCGTTGCCCTTGTGTCATTGACTGCCATTTCATCGGTGGACACGTTGCGTTCTAGGCTTTTCTGGTGGGCTTCATCTTTGTTTTTTCTCTTTTGATTACCTATAAGTAGTTGGCCTGATGTCGGTTCACGTTCTCCGCAAGCCCAATCCAGCACTACGCCGCCGTTGTCTCATCTTCTCCGTCTCTGCGCGCAGCCTCATCCTCCTCCAACCTGGTCGCCGGCAGCTCCTAGCGTCAGGCCTTCCGTTTCCCTCCAGCGAGGTCGAGATGGTGGCGCGTCGCTGCGCCCTATCCTCCCCAGTTTGGTCGCTGGCCAGCCCCTAGCGCCAGGTCCTCCGTTTCCCTCCAGCGAGGCCGAGATGATAGCGTGGCGCTGCGCCCTATCCTTCCCAGCCTGGTCGTCGGGCAGCCTCTAGCGCCAGGCCAGCCCCATCTCCCCAGCCTGGTCACCGGCCATCCCCCAACGCCAGGCCCTCTGTTTCCTCTTGGTGTGGCCGAGGTGCTAGCGCACACAGGGAATTCCCGCACGAAGCTGTATTTCCTTCCACCCTGGCCGCATCTCTCTTCGTCATGTAGATCAGGATCGAAGCCTCCTCTCCACACGTGAGATTTTGTGCATGGTTGGGAGGGAGGCGAGTCTTCGTTTGTGTCCTTGCCGAGTCCTTCCTGTTCGTTTCGTCTCTGTTATGGTTCGTTCCGGTGCCCATGCTTCCCAGCGTATTCGCTCCACGTCGTTGGGTTCCTCTTCCTCGGTGGGTTCCTCTTTTTCGGTTGGTGCTGTTGATGGGAGGTTCATTGCCCAAGGTGGTTCTGTTCCTCGTGAGTATTGCTCCTTTCAGGCTTTTATTAGCTATGTGTGATTTTGGTAAATTTTTTGGTTGTTTTTGCGTGGCTGTGTGTTTTTAGCTTCGAGTGCTGATGAGGCGCAGCGGCAACGTCAGGCACGGCAAGATATCCGTCGTGGGAAGCGTCCTGTAGATTCATCGTCTGGTGGGTGCTTTCTTTTTTTAACTCCTTCTGTATTGTTTTCAGAAAATATTGCTGATTGATTGACTTTTGCAGTTGGAAGGATCGGCCTGTACTTGAAGAGCTGGTTGATCCTTGTCTTCTTGCTATTAGAGCTGCATCTGATGTGGAAGTTTTGTATCGTCCGTATTTTACTGCTGGTTGGTTGTCTGGTTCTTCGCGTGGACCGACTCCTTCTGGTATGTTTATTTATTTTGTACTCCTTATAACTGTTTATGTGCTTCGATGTGTTTGCTTGGTTTAATTTCCCCCCTGTTTATTTTGTGTAGTTCTTCCTACACCTGTTGTTAGTCGCGTTGATGCTGTTTGGAATCGTCGGAAGCGAAGGATTCTTCGAGACTATCACACTGGTAAAAAAAGAGGTGTGTGTTTCTTGATTTTCTTCGTTATGTTTACGGCTTTTAACTGCTTTGCTCCCGATCGGTTTAAGATTGAAAGTCTCTCTTGTGTTGTAGTTCCTGCTATGGAACCGCCATTTGTTAAGGACAATATATTACTTCTTAAAGGTAGCTAGCAGGTATAGTTAAGTACTAGCGGGTAGTGCGCTGCGGCACGCCGCGCCATATGGTTTGATAAGCTAATTTGTTATTTTTGTAATTCCCAAGAACTCATCCCAAGACTTGATTCTTTGCAAAGTTACTTGCTGGAATATTTTTGGTGCTTCTCATGTTAACACTTACTAGATCGGGACCGCGCCTTGGCGCGAAGGTGCCGGTCCCAATGATGTGGTCAAGCAGATAATAATCATCTAGTAAGAAGCATAGTTTTAACACACGTATTCAACACGACAACGAAGCAAGATATTATCGAGTTCAACATCATGAAATTATAAACACTCGGTTAGTTCATTAGACCACAAAAGCTAATAACTACGACTTTAAGTCAATACTTAGAGCACAAACACGAGAGAGGAAGTACTAATAGCAGGAACATAATAAGAAAGCAAAAGCCAGACATACTGACGGTAGAGGCGGTCAAACTACAAAGCCATAGCTATTAGGCATACTAATTAGTAGCTCTGTCCAACTGTCTTGTCGGTCAACTTCATATGTGCGCTTAGATGATCAACCGTGTGGCCTTGGTGTGAAAACAACTGGCGCAAGCACATCACTCTCTTGTGCCTGAGACCGTCTTTTTATTTGCATAATCTCAGCCCGTGTGGGAAACTAAAGCATGATGGCACGAACATCAGAAGTTGTCGTGTACTCAAAGATAACTTGAGTTCGATGGTTCTACAAAACAGATAAAAATAAAGATCATTATCCTATGGATAAGTAAGGAAAAGGGAACAAATAACATCATTTGCTTTGGATTAGCTAGTGTTAATAAACCATTAAAGATTACTGAGTGTACAAAAAATGATGTGCAGTCAGACTGTCGATACTCTTTAGCCTATATAACCCAGGTGTACGTCATCCCTTTGTCTACAAAGTACAATTTAGCGGTCCTTTATTGTTATTGTTGAATCAATAAAGCAATGGAATGATAAATGGATGCATTGAACTTACGCGAAAGGCCACCAGATATCTCAAAGAAAAGATTGCTGATGTGTAAACATGTCTATGCCACAACCTGTGGATATTTATTTGAGTAGATGTCACTAATTTCAAACGTTGATATCTGGTATAGAGGAAATTCATGTAGGTAGTAAAAATGTGGTGGCGGAACTGAATTATACAATAAACGCATATGCATATATGAAACATAATCTCTGTTTGTTGTCCAAATATACGAAATCTGCTTATAATCTTAATCCAGAGCAGCCAGTAGGTCTCTAAGCTGCTTTTTTTTAAAAGGAAGATAACCAAAAAAACTAAATCTATGAAGTGATACACATAGCCAAAGGCCCTTGAAGATCACATGGCTAAGGATCATGTCAATATCAGCTTTTATGCAAGTAGAAGCAGCACACTTCATTCACACTGCACTATGATAGCAGTATGTATACATTATGTAGATACCATTACTGAAGTATAGTGATAAGAAAAGAAACATGATTACCGCACATTATTTATTCCTAATTTATTATATTTGAAGAAGCCCCACAGAAAAATAGATAAGTTGTAAAGATCACCATGTATGTTGACATGTTCACTAAATCTTGAACTATAGTCAGTTCATAATTTAAAAGCATTATCTCAGGGGCTTGAACTAAGAAAAAAATTATGAAGAACCACATATTAACTACATGGGCGGATTCACAACATATATATAGCAGCAACTCTTATAGATCCTTCCTAATACGAACAATATAAATATTTTGGAGAGGGTATTGAAGATAAATGAAATTTATTTGGTTCCTAACCATTTATGTGGGGTTACATGATGTATTCAACGGCCATGAGAATAGTGCAGGGAATTTAAGGACACAAAACTATACATAGAATTTAAGGATAAATAGTTACTTGTCTGCTGAGTGGGTTCAAAGCAACGAATGGTGTCGAGGAGGTCAACAGTCACACTGCCAGATCACTGCAGTTCCGTTGCTCGACACCATAATCGACGGTGGCGTCCTCTATTGGTTTGATTCAAACTATCAATGGTATGCCTCCTTCCCTATGTAAACATCTGGGGATAAATTCATCTACAAGGTCAAAAACAGATGCTGGATTAACACCACTACAAGAAACCTATTAATGCATGACGAATTTTCGCTGACAGTTCTAAAACCGTCATGAATGGCCCAGTACAGCTCCGCTAGCCCGCGAAAAGCCCGCCTAAAACCCTAAACTTTGCCCCATATAAAACCTAACCCTAACACACTTCCCCGTCCCCAGTCTATTTCTCCATCCGCCGCCGCCACACGTGGCCTCTGCTCGTCCCTGTCCTCGCCGCCGCCACACGTTGCCTCTGCTCATCCCCGTCCTCCGCCGCCACGCCTCTCGTCTCCTCATCCCCGTCCTCCGCCTCCACCTCCCCGATTCCACTTCCCCGCCTCCAACCGATGATGGTAGCCCGAGATCCATGGTGGCGGCGGTTGCAGCAACCCCATGGGAGCGGGGGCTAACACTAGCCGCCGCAGCGCGCCTCTGCTGCTCAAAACCAACGGCCAGGGCCATGGATCTCACCAGGGGCCTCCCTCCTCCGTCTCCCAGGCCCCGCATCTGCCTCGCCATATGCAGATTCGGAGCAGCAAGGGTCGGACTAGCAGAGGATGACGACCGTGACCTGCCGGAGGCCCGAGCTCGACGATGCCCCGCACAAGGTCCCTCCCTACTTGCCCCCTCGTCTCATCTCTCTTTCATTCTCTCTCCATCCCCAATCAATTTTTTTTGCTTCGATTTAGATGAACAGGAGCTCTCCGCCTCTCCAGTTCCATGGATGGTGACGACTGGGACCCCACGCTCAAGCCCGACGAGCTGGGCGAGCTCGACGGCAAGGTCGTCCGCCCTGCCCACTATGATTCCCCACAGAACAAGAAGGTCGACCCTCTCGCTTTGTTTTTTTCTTTTCTTTCCAAGTGATGGCTGCTCTGCTCTAGCATAATTCTCCAGGGGCTCTCAAATTTGCTTGGACTGAACCTGATGCAGAAAACGTGGCCACTTCCTTTCCTGATACTCTCATATTACAGCCAGCAATAGATTAGCACTGCTGGCTATTTTATTTTTCATCTCTCACCGTGCGAGTCTAGCAGTGTAAAATTTGTGAGATCTGCTAGTTAGTTAAGCAATTACTAGTTTATAAGTAAATGCCCATGAGATGCTCATGTTGGTTCCTTCGAATTTTCTTGTTTATGGAGGGAAAGCAATTAATCTATCTCACTGAATCCATTGACCAAGAGTAGATTGTTTGTTAACCAGGCCTGCTATTACACAGCTTCTCTATTATATATTATGTGCAAACTTTCTATGTGTTATGTGGTGAAAATAACCATCATATCAGTTTCCACACAATCTAACTTGATAAATTTACACCACATGAATTTTCATGCTATTGTACCGAGATGATGGTGGAATGCTTGGTTGATCACATTTGTTATCTGCAAATATACGTGTTGTTTTTTTGTATGTTTTATTATGAAAGACATGTCCCTTTGCAAGAAAAACACTACTTGAAGAAAAGGGGGAAGCCAAAATAGTTGATGACTATGTATTCTGGGGTGTGTTTGGTTTTGAGCCAAAGCTGGCCTTACTTCTAGCATCCCCACGTTTTATGCTTGGCTGTTACATGAGTCAGAAAATTAATTAGCTAGCCCATACGCTTATGCCTCCATCGATCGTATCGGTCAGCCAGCTATTACGTGTGTGTTTCACTCGGCAAACACGTGTGCATGCTGCTTCATTGAACCTTTTTCTGCCCTTTTTCTGTTTTGTCATCATGATTTACTGGCTTATATCAACATTTCAAGTTAGGACCTCAAATGCTCATTTGCTAAAGAAAAAGAAAAGAGACCTCAGATACAGATATGTGGCATGTTAGTTTGCTAGAAACAAAACAGAGACCCAGCCATTTTGCCCAAAAATTGATAGATGCTACGGCTATAATCCAAACAACACTAGCACACCAAAATTTTGCCCTTGCTTTGGCTATGCCAAAATTTAGGCAGGGCAAGTTGGGGCACAAACCAAACAGCCGCCCCCTGATTTCTTGGTTATTGTTAACATCAAAATCTGGTACAACTCACTCTTGATTGTTCCTGGGTTAATGCCAAGCTGCTTATACAAATCGTTGATATTATTTTTTATATGCATAACTAGAAGTAGCTGTTGTCCTTTTACTTTATCAGCTTATATAATTGATGCGTACAAATAGCTCCAGATTTTTGCTCAATTTAATATATATCACAATGATGAATTTCTTGTTCCTAGTACATTTCACCATGTTCAGGATGTTACATACTAAATGCCTCCATCTAGACAAGTTGTAGACATAAACTTTTCCCACCCTTTACTCTGTTTTATTTATTTACAATAGAAACTGGTGCAGAGTTAGATATGCGTAGTGCTTGAAGATTCTTCCTCCTAATTATATACGGTGCCCAACATTTGGTAATCTTATAAACCTGACAAAAGCTAATTCTTAACTATACCAGGTATATGGTCTTCTTCATAGCTTTTATCCTTCAGTGAGTGTTGGTGCATTTACTGTAAGATAAAATTGTTCATTTTCATTTGTTCGTTTAATAATGAGCATATGTTTCTTGAGTGTAGGCATCATTAGTAGGCGTTATGTTTGCACTTCTGGTACGAAATGATTATACCAAATTTTGTTGACAGGTTTATATGGCCTCAACTACTCCTGCTATATTATTAGTTATGTGATGTGTGTTTTGTTACTTCGCCACACTTTTCTTTGGATTAATTTTAAGAAACCACATGTTTACTCTTGTTTTATAGTGGATACAATGTTATTCTCATTTATAGGAACTATAAGATTTAAGAATGTTGGACATGTAATTGATTTTTATATTTGTTGCAATTATATTATTTCTAGTATTTAGTCATATCCCTAAAAAATCTAAGGTTCTTATAAACATGCAGGTAAGATTGGGAAGCTGGCTACTTGTTGCTGCACATCACAATCAGCCACGAGATGATGGTTGCCATCAGAGGGCCGATAGCAAGAACCTAAATAATGACCTCTATAGTTTGTATGTTACATTGATATAAAATGAATTGTACTCATTCATAACCCTGTTGTGTGATTTTTTTTCAATCTATATTGTAAGTTATCATTTTTGTAGATGATTTTGTTAACTGCTACGTTTTACATACATACGGATGGGTGCATATTGGTTGATCAGTGTAATGTTATACACTTCGCAAATACTGCTTCTTGGGCCAAAATTGGCACTGGAATTTGTGTAACGCATTATGCTAAAAATGTGTCAGGTAAAAATTGGGCCAAATGATATGGGTTAATGTGCTCAACCATGACGAATTTTGTGACGGAAAATGTATCCACGTAGGCAGCCATGTCATTCAAATCGGTCAACCAAAAATCCTACGTGGCGTTAATTGGTGACGGTTTGTTTCGTCACAATGAATTGGGCCTGGGCGGGCTTGGGGCAGATCCATGACGGACAAGTACCGTCATGTAAGGTGCGATGTCAAATTATGACGCGATATACATGATGGGTTGCGAGTTCGTCATGAACGGTTACCCATGACAGTTTTGCATTGATCTGTGACGGACAAGGTCCGTCATGTATTAACAGATTTCTTGTAGTGCACGTATTCAGAACCTGGAACCAAGGAAAATTTTGCGCAACTGTGGAGTAAGCAAGTTGAATGTATATCATAATGCGTTTTGTCGCTTGCATGATATCTGCAACTGAGTTGAATGTATAGCTCTGATAGTAAGTACAAAAGAAGCACCCGTGTTGCAAAATTGTCATACTGGACTAAACCTCGCTATAAATTAGAGCACCTTGATACTCTTTATGGGGACAAGTTAGAACAAAAACTGAAAATAAATTATGGATACATACTATCAGATCTAGTGTGAAGATTCAAAATCCGTGCCAAAAAAATACTCCAAGGTTGTGTTCTTTCAAAAAAAGATAAGTGCCTGACACACAAATAGATGCATTACGGACAAGTAATCAATTTTCAACCACATGTTATATTCTTTAAAAGGTGTGTGTTGAAATGTGTAAACTGAACCAGGACATTCCTTTTTTCTATGGTACAGATAACTCCCCATGCACTCCTTGGCCTTCTGTCCATATAAATTCTGAAGAACTTTCATATTTCTCAACCTCTGCTTCTCTCTGACAACATGGCCATTACCCAACCGATTCAAGCGATTAAATCTAAACATGTTGCCAAAATAATCCAACCAATGGCAGCGAGTCGGGCACAGAGGATGGCGCTGGTCTCACTGAACGGGAAAAGGTCGTCACTTCACAAGTTATCAGGCAAAGACAACATTATCCATACCGTACTTACTCGATCGACACTGGGACACGTGGGATGCAAATCACCAACAAGTCAGACCGCCGGCGCGTGGTGATCCCGGCCGCCTCGGTCATGTCCATCTCCTCGGGGGCCATCCCCTCCGGCAGCTGCCAGTCGAAGTGGAACAGCAGCGCCGCCAGCGCGAGCTCTACGTGGGCCAGACCGAACGACATGCCGGGGCACATCCTCCTGCCAGCGCCGAACGGCGCGAACTCGAAGTTCGTTCCCTTGAAGTCTCTGCCGCCCATGCCACCTTGTTCCTGGAACCTGTCCGGTATGAACTCCTCCGGCGCATCCCAGTGCGCCGGGTCCCTGCCGATTGCCCACGCGTTCACGAGCACCATCGCGCCCTCGGGCACGTCGAACCCGAGCACTTCGCACGGGCTGCGGCACTCATGCGGCAGGAGCAGCGGCGCCGCGGGGTGCAGCCGGAGCGTCTCCTTGATGACGAGCTGCAGGTAGTGCAGGTTCGTCAGGCCATCCTCCGTCACCTTGTCGTGGCCGGCGAGCTCTCTCCGGACCTCTTCTTGCGCCTTCTGCATCACCGTCGGGTTACGCATCAGCTCGGCCATCGCCCACTGGATCATCGTGGACGAGGTCTCGCTGCCAGCAGCAAACACGTCCTGCAAAAGAATCAAAGTAAGTAAACATTATGCCCTCATTTATGTGATATGGAGGTTTTGGACCGCCATCAGCTCTTGTTGATTGTAAAGAGAGCTCACAATGATAACGGTTTTGATGTTCAAGGTGGTGAGGGGATACTGGGAGTCCATGTCCTTCTGGAGCCTCAGGAGCACGTCAAGTAAGTCCTCGTCGTGTTCCTCGATGCCGGTAGCGGCGGCGTCTCTGTTCTCGCGCTCCTCGATGATAGTGTCGATGAAACCGAGCATGGCGCCACGGCGACGCTCGATCTGTCCGGGCACGCGGCTGAGGCGCATCGCGAGACGCGACGACGGGAAAATGTCCGGCAGGCTCATCCCAGGGATGACCTTGAGCCCCTCCTCCAGCAGCCTCAGGAACGTGTCGCGGTTCGGCGTCCGGCTGCCGATGATGGCACGCACAGAGGAGTCCGCGACGAACGCCGCTATCCGCTCGGACAGGTTCACCGGCCTCGCCGGCGACGCCTCTGACGCGACGGAGCGGAGGAGGTGGCCGATCTCGTCCTCGCGGATGGGGCGGAAGGAGTGGACGCGGCGGGTGCTGAGGAGCTCGACGGTGCAGATCTTACGGAGCTGGCGCCACGCGTCGCCGTAGGGCGAGAAGAGGAGGCCCTCGGCGCCCTCCATGATGCGGCGCTGCATGGGCCTGATGGGCCGCGTGGCGAAGGTGACGTCGTGGGTCTTCATGATCTCCCGCGCCGCGTCCGGGGAGGAGGCGACCACCACGGGGACCTCGCCGAAGCGGAGCAGCATGAGCGGGCCGTGGCGCCGCGCGAGGTCCCGCATGGCGCGGTGCGGGAGCGCGCCGGCGAGGTGGTGCAGGTGGCCGATCACCGGCAGCGCCCAGGGCGACGGGGGCAGCCGCCGGCCGGAGCCGGGCCTCTCGCGGGACACCGCCAAGTAGAGGAGCGGGGCTATGGCTAGGAGGGGAAGGAGGAGCAGGTAGAAAGGGAGCTGGGCGGCCATGGCGAGTGCCATAG
>NC_057813.1:689949603-689952818 GCF_018294505.1 Triticum aestivum
CGTGTGAAGTTTGAAGTGAGGCTTGCATGTTTGGACGCGGTGTGCTTTATAGATGAGGTGGTAGCGACTAAACGTAGACCGTTGGCTTTTTCCCATTCTTGCGTCGCACGTCGCGGCGGACGAGAGGTGTTGTGTTGGGTCTCTGGTGTTGGTGTTGGTTTTGCCTACGTACTGCGTGGATTATTGCACCGCACGGCGACATTGGGGAGGGATTGTTTTTTTACTTTGACGCGCGTAGTATGTAATCCGGTCAGACCTGGCTGCATGCAGGCGCACCTTTGCTGACCAGTTCTAGACAATGGAAACAAAAATGGTGTCCTTCCTACTCTCACTTGCGCTTCTCCTCTTCTCATATACGCTGTGCATCATGTCCGCACCTGGCCACCTCATTCCCAGATTGCTCATGCCATGGTCGTGCACGCTGCTAGCTGCAACGCTAACTCCCAACGCACTGCTGGATAAGTCTGTACAGGCATTTGTGTGCGATCATAGCCACACCGTACATGTGCCCTTGCTTGCCGCTGCTTCCTGTGCATGCCTTGCTCCAAAACGGCGTCCCATGCCTCTGCGCATCGCGCTCGCCGCTGCTTGCTGTGCATGCCTTGCTCCAGAACGTCGCCCCATGCCTCAGCGCGCTGCGCTCGCTGCTGTCGGTCAAGCCGCAGCCAAGCCAGAGCGACGCCGCGCACTTCCGTGCCGCACCGCCGTGCTCCTGCTGCAGCTGATGGCCTGATGCGTAGCATGCGGCCGGGTCTGTTTATGCATGGCCGTTCAGTTCGCAGCCACTGGTCAGCTAAGATCCTGCATGTTTGCAACTGCTATGAAACGGCTAGTTAGCTAATTTACGTTGTTGTAAACATGCACCAACCAAACACCGTCACAGTATTCCCGATACTACAAAAATACTTTGATATGTCAAAATTGTGGTTTTTAGTTCCTGTAGACAAAAATACTGCAGTTTTCAATACTACAGTTTCTGCAGTAATTTGTTGTCAAACACAGCCTTAGGTATTAGCAGACCCGGCCACATGGGACCTAATGATGCATGACTTCCTCTATGCCTCCATGGCACGATCCCTCTCATCAACTTCAAATCTTTAATTTATTTTGTCTAACATGAATGATCATTGATTAATGGACATGAAATTCATATTGGAATCAATTATTTGTAGCACAGTATACCAAATTCTGCTGTGTAAATTTAATACAAAATAAAGTTGTCTTGTCAAAGATGGACAATTCGGTAGTCTTCTTCTAGTGTTTACATAAATGAAAATATGGTTTCAGTTTTGGCCTTTTACATGGTCTTAATATTTTTTGGCTGGATCGAAGCTCATTAGTATGTAAGAGCTCAAATTAGGAACTCGCCCCCTCCCCCCCTATACCAAATTCCTGGCTCCGTCCCTGTTCCTGTTCGACTAGATCACGGTGCCATCATCTTTATCCAAGGTTGAAGATGAGGAACGTCGCCGTCTACCGCCATCCACACGCCCCGCTGCAAGACACAACTGTAGCAATCATTGCCAACGCCACCCAGAAGAGTGCCGACAGCCGACCACTAGACATATGGGGAGCGGTTTTTGAAGGCTGGAAATGAAACGGTCTGGTGAGATAGTTTCTTGCGGAGGAAGAAGATGTGGTACATGAGGAGCAGATGAGATTCAAATTACACACACATCACATGCCTTTCCCTCTCGAAAGTGCACATTTGAATAGAACGCATCACCAACCCTGCTTGTGGGTCCCACACTTACATGTCATTGGCTGACATAACTTGAGTCCAATGCATTTCTTGGCAATACAGGTGTGACACTCCCCTCATCTTTGGAGAGAGCCCATCTTCGGCGTTTGCTTGTTCCCCGCTCAATCTTCTGTACTTGCTTCTTGCCAAATTGTTGCGGTAGGAGAACGTCGCCGGAGTGCAGGGCCAAACCTGATATTTTGAAGCCTCGAGCGAAACTAAAACTCAAGGCCTCTTAATATTACTAGGAGTAGGTGGTTTGCACGCACAAGACTTTATGATCATGCCTCGGTATTTCATTCATGAGTAAATTTTCAAAAGAACTTTTTTCATTTTTGAAGGATGTATTCTACAATACCAAACAGAAAAAATAGGAGGTACACAATATATAATTTCAGAAGAGCACAAAACCCATGAATATGCAATGATATGAGTGAATACAAATGCAATCACATTGGACAAATTGTAAGAGCTCTAAATTCAAGTAAATGTGTAAAAATAGTCCTGTAGATATTCCTACAAAAATATTTTAAATAAATCTAAGAAGCCATCGGCTCTAAAGAAACCAAAATGTACAATAAAGAGTCAATTACACTGGTGATGATAGGACTTGGTGCAAAAGATCACTTTAGTGCTAGAAGTTGTGGTGTACATCGAAGTGGTGCAAAAACTTGGCTATGCCGTGTAAATACAATGCTTATCTCATTATAAAATCGGCAATGGCTAGGCGTGTGGGCCCATTGTCAGCAACTGGACAGGGAGAAGGAGGCGTGTGGCCTGGGTTTTTCAAAAACACCCTTGAATTATTATTTTTCACAAAAAGCACATGTTCACGTGGGAAATGAACACCACAAAAACAAGCCAGCTAGCCACTAAGAGCCTAATTGGTTTGGTGCCAATAATTGGCATGTTGTTGGCAAGTCTAAAAACTTGGCTCTCAATTGGTTGGTTACCAATTGGTTCTTGCCCCCTTCTAAAAAAGTTGCCAATTTTTGGCAACTTTTGGTTTTGCCAAAAATGGGCAATGCCAAACTTTGACAGTGAACCAATTAGCCTCTAAACCCACAACATTCATTTGCCTTATATGGATAACAAAATCATATGTACTAGTCACGGCGGATGTGGAGCACAAAAGGGCTGCAGATAGTGCAGCCCATTCTGTACCTGTTTAATTTTTAAATTTATTTGTAGAAAGTATGTAAATTATAATTTCAGATTCCCTAAAAAAATGTAAAGTATACTCTCAGTATTTAAATAATAGCGTTTCAATATTTTTATACATATTTTACATAAAAACGAAATAAATTATTTTTAAAAATTGTTCACATAATATTTAAAAATATGGATATATTTAAAATAATATTAAGAATTATAGAAATTTTGTATAATTTCAAATAATAAAAATATTTTTAAAATTACAGTTCAAGAAATTATATTAGTTATACAAACATTTCAATAATTCTATGCAAGTTCG
>NC_057813.1:689953175-690127700 GCF_018294505.1 Triticum aestivum
ATATAATACAATGGTATATATTTTTATTTAGCAATAGTAGTTTGTATATATATAATATTTATATCATTCAGATATTTGAACATAATTTTTATTAATTCTTTTTTACAAATAAATTTTAGAAACGAGGAGGTTCAAATGGGCCGCACTATCTGTAGCCCATTTAATTTCCACATGTTTTCCTAATACAAATTAATTTCCACAAGTGCCGTGGTAAAATACATATAAAATTGTTATCCATTATAAACAAATAAAGAATAATTGGTTTTATGCCCCTAGTTGTGTCCCCCTCGACGGGATTGCCCCTAATTTCTAAAAGCCGGCGGTTCTGTCCAACCCACTTTGGTCGTCTTGTGCTTTTGCCCTTTGACCGTTTGACCATCACTTTGAAAACTTCATAACTAATTCATACTAAATCAGAAAAATGCAAATAAGATACCCAAATGTTCGAAAAAACATCACCTGTATGTCAATGTCACTTGCATTCATGACAAAAGTGTTGGTAAGTGCACATCCGAGTTTTAGCTCTTACCACACCACCATGAACAGTAAAATCTAAAAAAGTGAAAAAAAAATCTAAAAAAGTTTGATGTCAAAGAATGACAAATGTTTTAAGTGCTTGTCAAGTTTCATCAGGGAATGCTATTTGTGGAAGTCATGGCAAAAAAAAACAATCATGTCTGTTTTTTTAGCAGATTTTCTTTGGCATGTTGTGTCAGTTGAAACGTTAAAAATCCCAAAAAAGAGAGTGGAGCCTAGCATCAAAAGGACTACTGACTGTGTGTCAGTGCGCCTGGCTAACCACTTGACACAATTAGAATTGGTGGGTATTATGCAGCTCGAAACCTCATGAAGTATCAGGAGTGGCAAATATGAGACTTTTTTGAACATCAAAACACAGCTCGAACATTTTTTGAAAATGGATACCTTTTTATTGAATCTTTGAATAATATTTGAAAAACAAGAACATTTTTTAAAATCAACATTTTTTGAAAACGGGAACATTTTTTAAACTCTTAACAAAAATTGAAACTGTAAACATTTAAATATGACATCATCCCACATTAGCAGATAAACAAAGCCCCGCCATTGCATCGTTTGTTTGGTTTATCTTGTTTTCTCGCTGTTTGTTTGTCGCACATGACGCCCAGCCTAGAGCGACGGGAGCTTGTACTGGGCTGGCCCTTTGGTGTAAAACTGACAGCGAGCGTCACGTGCAAAAAAAAAAATGTGCCGCATGTACTACGATTCGAACTTTTATACCTCCTATGCTGGCACACATCTTGCTAGCCACCGCAACCAACGAGATGTCGTGACAAAATAAAGAACTGATGGCAGCGGTGTAACTGAACATTACTTGAAAATTGTAGACAATTTTTCAAATTTGAAACATTTTTTGAAATTACGAACATTTTTTGTAAAACCCGACCAATTTCAATTTTTTGTATACTTTTAAATCTATTAAGAAATTTTAAAACTCGGGAACCTTTTTTGAATTGGTAAACAAAACATGAAAATGATAACATATTTTGAAATTCTGAATACTTTTTGAAAATGTGGATATTTTTTTAATTGGTGAACACAATTTTTTAAGAAAATATTTTTCAAAATGTCCGAACTTTTCTTTGGAAACATATTTTTTTTTAATTCATGAACAAAACTAGCCTTATATAGAAAAGGATATGACTAAAAAAGGTTGGTGTTGTTGTATGCCCAGGGTGGACTTGCAGATTGAGGCGACAAAAGAACTTCTTGTGAGTTGAGTGTGGGTGAGGGAGTCCTGGACTAGGGGGTGTCCGGATAGCCGAACTACCATCATCGGCCGGACTCCAAGACTATGAAGATACAAGATTGAAGACTTCGTCCCGTGTCCAGATGGGACTTTCCTTGGCGTGGAGGGCAAGCTTGGCGATACGGATATGTAGATTTCCTACCATTGTAACCGACTCTGTGTAACCCTAGCCCTCTTCGGTGTCTATATAAACCGGATGGCTTTAGTCCGTAGGACGAACAACAATCATACCATAGGCTAGCTTCTAGGGTTTAGCCTCATTGATCTCGTGGTAGATCTACTCTTGTAACACATATCATCAATATTAATCAAGCAGGACATAGGTTTTACCTCCATCAAGAGGGCCCGAACCTGGGTAAAACATCTTGTCCCTTGTCTCCTGTTATCATCCGCCTAGACGCACAGTTTGGGACCCCCTACCCAAGATCCGCTGGTTTTGACACCGACATTGGTGCTTTCATTGAGAGTTCCTCTGTGCCGTCGCAATCAGGAAGGATGCCTCTTCCCGTCTTTGAAGACGGCGCCGTCGTCAAGGGAGCTTTGCCGCCGGCCAAACTATCCGGCTAGGTGGTTTTCTTATGACCGCCTGTTCGGCCACCGCTCCGACAATGACCTCTCAGGTCATCAAAAGCGATCTTCGCGTCAGCTCGGAATTCGCCGAGCAGCTAGATCCGATTGAGCTCTCCTCCGTAAACGAGCTCTTGGATCGCATCGCCGCCCTGGGAGTCGCTACAGACTACGACCAGATTGGGCTTAAAACCGATCTGAGAGAAATTAACTCTCCCGAGGCTTCCCACCACGCTGTTGTGGTAGAGGAACAATGCGCCGACTCTTCTTCTATGTTAAAAACCAGCCATGTCCGGATTCCCGATCCCTCCATGCCGGATTCCCGCGGAGGGACGGATGTCAATCAAATACTGAACCTAAAGTCAGGCATCGGACCAGATTTGTTGGAAAACATCCAACAACCCAAGCTTCCAAATCCGGAAACTTCTTGGCCTTTGAGCCTCAGATCGGGCGGGGTTCCGAATTTAATTCCACCCGCCCACCCAAACATAAGCGATCTATCTCAAATACGGCAAGAGCCCGATGAAACAGTACATCATTACTGGGCCAGATTCCTCCCGGTTATGAACATGATAAAGGACTGCCGTGAAGAAAGCGCGATTTCAATTTTCTGCAACAATTGCACGGACAAGGGAATCATGAACGCCATAAGTCGTCGCGAAGTTACACGCTTCGCCGACCTAGCGACCATTGTACAAAAATAATGTGCGATGGAGAGTGCCTGGAAAACCAAAACTATATTTTGGGACAATCCGGCCCTGAATACAACCCTACTCCGGAACAAAAGGGTGTGTCATACTCAGGCACCCGGGTTAAAAACCAAAAAGCAAAACCCCCTAAAGAGCACGGAACCGTACTGGAGGGATGGCTCAACGGACCCTGCAAAATCCACAGTACGGAGGGCGCCACTCCAACACATAGCCTTCGAGCATGTTGGATACTACGGCAGGTGGCCAAAAGTGGCGAAGGCTTTCTAGCCCAGGGCAACCAGCCCAACAGTACCAGTACTGTACTAACAGTCTTCGAGACTTTCCCATCAAATAACATGCAGAAACGAACAATCCGCAGCCTCGCCGAAGTTTACCAAGTAGCAACAACAAATCCATGGAGCGACACGGCTATCACCTTCAATGCCAGCGATGAACCTAAATTCTGAACAGCTCGAGCACCAGCCGCATTGGTCCTCAGTCCGATAGTGGATGGCTTTCGTCTTACCAAGGTGCTCATGGATGGCGGCAGCGGATTAAACCTCATCTACGAGGAAACCCTTCAAAAAATGGAAATTGACTGGAGCCGCATTGAGCGAAGCAACACAACCTTCAGGGAAATAATCCCTAGTCGAGAAGTACGCTGCACAGGAAAAATCACACTAGACGTAGTGTTCGGCTCGCCGGACAACTACAGGTCCGAAGAGGTCACGTTCCAAGTGGCCCCATTCGGTAGCGGATATCACGTCTTGTTAGGGCGAGAGGCATTCATAATCTTCCAAGCTATACCCCATTACGGGTACATGAAGCTCAAAATGCCCGGGCCCAATGGAATAATCACTCTCGTCAGTGATCCAGATATAGCACTCCGCACTGAAAATAAGACAGCCGCACTGGCCCTAGAGGCATTATCCGAAGCCCTAGCGGCAGAAGAACTCACTGCGCTGCGCTCCATGGTGGATAGGGACGATGTGATACTCGAAAAGAGGTCTAAGTCCACCTCTTTTAAACCAGCAGACGAAATAGTCAAATTCCAGGTCCATCCAACGGACCCCACAAAGACGGCCTCCATTGGGGCACAATTAAATCCTGATGTAGAAGCCGCACTTCGAGAATTCCTTCGGGAAAATTGGGACATTTTCGCCTGGCACCCTTCAGACATGCCAGGAATCCCACGCAGGCTGGAAGAGCACAGCCTAAATATCCTAAAAGGATTTAAGCCAGTCAAACAAGCTCTTCGGCGATTTTCCGAACCCAAAAGACAGGCAATGGGAGAGGAGCTAGCCAAGCTCTTAGAAGCCGGATTCATCAGAGATATAAAACATCCGGACTGGCTAGCCAACCTGGTAATGGTACCCAAAAAGGACAAATCCTGGCGCCTTTGTGTCGATTTCAAAGACCTTAACAAGGCCAGTCCAAAGGACCCTTTGCCTCTCCCTCGCATCGACCAAATCATCAATGCTTCCGCAGGGCATGATTCATTGTGCTTCCTCGACGCATACTCCGGATACCATCAAATCAAGATGGCGGAAAAAGACCAGGCCGCAACGGCATTTATTACTCCATACAGACCATTCTGCTTCAACACAATGCCCTTCAGACTCAAAAACGCCGGCGCAACATATCAGCGCATGATTCAGACATGTCTGGCCACCCAGATAGGCAAAATAGTAGAGGCATACGTAGACGATGTGGTCGTCAAGACCAAACACGTCGAAACTCTAGTAGACGACTTGAGGGTGACATTCGACAACCTCCGAGCATATGACATTAAGCTCAACCCGGAAAAATGTGTTTTCGGCGTACCAGCCGAAAAGCTCTTGGGCTTCATTGTATCCGGTAGAGGAATTGAAGCAAACCCAGCAAATATCTGAGCTCTGTCACAATTGGATATCCCAAAAAACCTCAAGCAAATATAAAAACTAACTGGATGCGTGGCAGCCCTAAGCCGCTTCATCTCCCGTTTGGGAGAAAAGGCACTTCCCCTCTATCGCCTCCTCCGGCGCACCGAACATTTCGAATGGACGGATGCTGCCACGGCCGGACTCAAAGAAATTAAGGCCGTATTGGCAACAAATCCGGTCCTGGCCGCGCCCAACCCGGGCGAACCGATGTTGTTATATATCGCAGCAACACATCAAGTTGCCAGCGCGGTACTCGTCGTCGAACAAGAAACAGAAGGGCACAAATTCCCTCTTCAAAAACCAGTGTACTACGTATCCACTGTCTTAACCCCATGCAAGTCCCGGTACCCGCACTATCAAAAGATAGCGTATGCGGTGTTCATGGCATCCCGGAAGCTGCGACACTACTTTCAAGAGTGTTCCATAATGGTGGCCTGCGAAGTACCTCTCAATGACATTATAAACAATCGTGATGCGACGGGCAGGATTGCAAAATGGGCCATCGAGCTCTTACCATTTGATATAACCTACAAACCACGGCGAGCTATCAAGTCGCAAGTTCTGGCTGACTTCATCGCCGAATGGACCGAAGCCGAACTCCCTAAAGAGTATGGCGCATACTCCAATTGGATCATGCATTTCGACGGCTCCAAAATGTTGGCTGGCTTGGGGGCTGGCGTCATCTTGACGTCCCCAACCGGAGACACAGTCCAATACGTGCTTCAAATAATGTACACGGACTCCAACAATGCAGCCGAATACTAGGCCCTGCGACATGGCCTCCAGATGGCAATCTCCATGGGTATTCAACGCCTAGAGGTGCGCGGGGATTCAAACCTCGCAATATCCCAAGTAAATGGAGACTTTGACGCCAAGGATCCGAAAATGGCAGCCTACCGTAACGCCGTCCTAAAAATGTCAGCCCGGTTCGAAGGACTCGAATTCCACCATGTAGCCCGGGATAATAACCAGGCAGCAGATGTGTTGGCACGCATCGGCGCGAAACGCGACGCCGTCCCTCCAAACATCTTCCTGGAGCAGCTCTTTAAGCCATCCGTATTATGGGAAGAGGAGTCCGGAAACAACAATCCGGAGCCAACTGCATCACCTAACGCAGAACAGTCTGACACAATCGGTGGCTCAGCCAATGAAATAACTGATTCAGCCCACGAAATACTGGCAGTAATTGCCTCGTGGACGGAACCATTCCTAGCCTACTTAATCAGGCAGGAACTTCCCGAAGACCAAAATGAGGCCCGCTGCATAGTTCGGCGATCTAAAGCCTACAAGGTCCATGAGGGAGAACTTTATAAGAAAAGCACAACCGGAGTCCTTCAAAGGTGTATCTCCGAAGAGGAAGGGCAAAATCTCCTGGCTGAAATTCACGCCAGACTCGGCGGGCACCACGCCGCCGCCCGGGCCCTTGTAGGCAAGGCCTTCCATACAGGATTTTATTGGCCGACCGCCCGGGCAGATGCTCAGGACTTAGTCCAACGATGCGTCGGTTGCCTGCTCTTTGCTAATCAAAGCCACATGCCACCCACTGCCCTCAAAACTATACCCATTACTTGGCAGTTCGCGGTCTGGGAGCTTGACATGGTTGGACCCCTTAGAGGGGGAACCCACAAGCACAAATACTTATTGGTCATGGTGGACAAATTCACCAAATGGATAGAGGCCAAGCCGGTTAAAACGACAGAATCCGGACCTGTGATAGACTTCATATCCGGGGTAATACACCGTTTCAGCGTCCCCCACAACATCATCACTGATAACGGCACGAATTTCACGGCTGACGAGGTTAAACTCTGGTGCAAAAACATGGGCATCAAGCTCGACTATGCTTCAGTCTACCACCCTCAAACTAACGGTCAAGTGGAACGAGCAAATGGTCTAATCATGAGCGGCATCAAACCCAGATTAGTGCGGTCCCTCACGGAATCTAACACGCACTGGGTAGAGGAGCTCGACTCTGTACTTTGGGGGCTGCGGACCACGCCAAACCGCACAACGGGATTCACACCATTTTTTATGGTATACGGCGCTGAGGCAGTTTTGCCCTGCGATATAATTCACGACTCACCTCGCGTGCGCATGTACGAAGAAAGAGAAGCTGAGTTGGATTGGCAGGACAGTTTGGATGCTTTAGAGGAGGAGCGCGACGTGGCAAAATCTCGTTCCGCATTCTATCAACAGCAGGCTCGAAGATATCAAAGCAGAGAAGTACGGGCCAAAACTTACAATGTTGGCGAGCTAGTTCTACGCGTGCCGGACAAGAAAAAGGACAAACTTAGGCCCAAATGGGAAGGTCCCTTCATCATCGACCAAGTCCTTACCGGCGGTGCATACCGTCTACGCAATGCATCTGACAACCGACTCAAGCCAAACTCATGGAACGCAGCCCGTCTCCGAAGATTTTACGCCTAGCGCCGGACTCAGGGTTCGTCTCCTTCCTCCGTCCATCTTTCATATTTTTTCGCTGTCTTTGTTTTCCCTCTTTTTCCCCCCACCTCTTTTCAGTACAAACCTCTTGAGGGCTGATCTGCGCTTTGTTCACACTCACTTGATGTGCTACTCGCACTCGTTATACCTGGGGGCTTCTTTAACATAAGCTTATTTATATGGGCTTCATGCCCACCACATGTGTCACACTTCCGCATGTACCTTTTGATCACCATTATATGCATCGATATGACTTAAGTTTTGGCCAAGCCGGGTTGCCTGGCTCCTGTGCTTACCCCTACATTCCCGATTGTTCGGCTAGGAGGTAAAGGGAGCACCTCTACGATTGTTACTGCCGGGTCAGCCGGATGTGTACCTCAGACTGGGTGAAGCCAAAGGCTAGCGTTCTTAAGGGAATATTCGGTCGGTGACCTGAAAGATGATTTATTACTTACTTATTTATCTGCCACCAGATGCTTTTTCTGCTACTTTCGCAGTCCGGACATGCACTTTAGGGCATGCCTCCCAGGGAAAGGAACCCTTAACGGAACTATTCTCCCTGGAAGATGTTTCTTACTAACCATGTAATATAACATAGCTAGTTGGGCACTTGTCTGATAAAGCAATTATGACCCCTACGCCTTGTCTCCATGCATTCCCCGGTTCTTTTATAACCGTAAGGGTATTCGGACACACTCCGGACTGTTGGGTCCCGAGGTTGAAGCGAAAAGGTCCGCAAAGGCAAACGATCTACAATCCGGCTAGAAGGCATTTTACATGTCATTTTAAAATTACATCGTCAAACTGACTGATTGTACTCCTCTTCAATCCCATCTAACAGGCTGTCTAATTTACAGTCCTGTTGGGAATATTTCGCGGCCAACTCTACTTGGCCGTACATCAGGCTCACAGGGATCTCCTTCCCATCGGGCCCCACAGGTCCGACCTCGGCCATGTGGTTTGGGTCAGCCTTCGGGTACCGCGTCTTCACCATGGCCCAGGCCTCCCTGGCGCCTTGACGGCAGGCCGATATCTTCCACAGACGGAGACGCCGCCGTACTCCCTGAAGCTTCTCAGCAAGCCCTCCAAGACCCTCGGGTAGGGAGACGGAAGGCCATAAGGCCTGAACGACGCCGCTCATCGCCTGCCGAACACGTTCGTGCAGTTGCAGCAGCTCGGGAAGAGGGTCTCCCGTGGAACCAGGCATCTCCTCCGCCGGACGACCCGTGAGCACACCTACAGACACATTTCTGTCAATCGACTTCCTCGCCGAACTCTTCTTTTCAAAAGAGTTTGCTCAAGCACTTACTATAAATGCCGCGACGAAGCCGCCGATTCTCCTTTACGGAGTTAGACAGCTGGACCCGAACATCTTTTAGTTCTTCGCCCAGCTGGGTGTTGGCATCTTGGAGTTTGTTCCTCTCCTGCTGCACCCTCATAAGCACCCTCTCGCCGGCCTTCAACTGGCGCAGCAGCTGTTGCTTGTCCGGATCTAGTCCGGCACCCTCTGCAATATTATTGTCAGACTATACACACACGCCGCACTTCATAAACTACTTCTCTTTTCAAAATATGAATTACCAGAGGGGGTCTCCGTGGCTCCCCCGGCAGCGGCTAGTGCGGCCTCAAGTTGGGCCTTGCATTCTTGAAGCTCCTGAGACAGGTGGGTATTCTTCTCAGTAAGATCCTGCATAACAAATGATCCTTAAATCAGTTAGTTTAACTATTTTAAGTCTCGGGGGCTACTGGCATATATAACTATTAAAATTCCTTACCCGTATGTCCTTTACATACTGCTCCGTGGCTCTGGTTAAACCATCTTGAGCAGCACGGAGGTGCGCGTCTCCCGCATTAAAGGCATTTAACGCTTCAGGGGAGAAACACGCGTCACGAAGAACTGTCCGACGACGCCTGTGATTCATGGCACTCTCCACCTCAGACCTGGTGGCAGACAACCCGTCGGCATCCTCCGTTGGAGGAGCATCCGGCTCGCGCCTTGCGCTCGCCTCCCCCTCCGGACCAGGCGTTGGAGCCTGGCTGGCGGAGGCTTGGTGGGCACCCTCTCCGGACTCAGTCCGGCGAGCGCTCTTTCTCCTGGAAGAATCATGAGCATTAATATGCCTCCCAGGAGTCTTTCCCTTAAAAGACAATGGTGCACCATACCTTTGCGGCGATGTTTCGATTCGCGCCGCACTCCTCTTCTGCCTGCTAGGCCGCACTGACCTCGTTTGGTCAGTCACCGCGGGCTTGGCTTCCTGCCATAAAGGGACCTCCTGCCAAGCACCATTGGTACACGGCGATCAGAAATAAGCATTAAAAAAGTAACGGTGTCAGGATTCGGTCGTACTCACCTGGGAAGCCGGACATAAACCGGGGTAGTCAGCCGTAATGGCGACTAAAGCATAGTCTATGCTGAGCTGGTGGGACACCCCGTCAATCAAATCCACCTTTATGTCCGGATCCTCTTCGGAGGCTGGATCAAGGGATCTTCCCGGATCCTCGGGTTGTGGAGTTGGGCTTTCTATGCCCGCCACATCCCGGCGTATTTCCTGCGTCGAAATCATAAAGTAAGACACTTATCTTTGAAAGCACGGATCAGATATATAAGCGTCTGCTTACCCAGCTCCGAGGGTTATTCATGGAGAATCCATTCAATGGATTCGTGCGGAGGAAGTCCTCCTTCTCCCCCTTGTACAAGCCAGACATGATCTTCACCAGATCGGCGGCCGATCCCGGCCCCGTGCGGCCATGACGGGTGGCGTCATTCTCCCTGTTAAAATCCCACATGGGGTGGCCCCTATATTGGAGCGGCTGCACCCCTCGCATAATGCATGTGGCCATGACTCCAATCATGGTTAATCCAGAATGGGATAGTAGCCGTATCCGGCCCATCAGATAGTGGACGCTCCTATCATCTTCCCGTTGAGGGCTCCGTGGGCGCCAACTCAGGCGTTTCTTCAGAGGAGCGTTGCTAAACTCCGGGAGGCCGATCCGAACTGGATCCGGTAGCGGGGCGTCTTCCATGTAGAACCATTCCGAAGGCCAGTCTTCGGACGCCTTCTTCGGGGTTCCGGATAGATATCCGGTCCCGGCGATGCGCCATATTTCGGCTCCGCCCACTTGATATATCGACCCCTTGTAAGAACGGGGTACGAGGTAAAACAGCCTCTTCCACAGCGCAAAATGGGGCTCGATGCCCAAGAACAACTCGCAAAGAGCTACAAAACCCGCGATGTGCAAAATGGAGGCAGGCGTGAGGTGGTGAAGCTGGAGTCCATAGAACTCCAAGAGCCCCTGGAGAAACGGATGTATAGGAAATCCGAGTCCCCTTATTAAGTAGGGACGAAGCATACCCGCTCTCCTTTGGAGGGATTGGGGACGCTCTCTGCCTGCTTTCCACCCTTGTAGGTGGCCAGTCCGGCTCGAACCGGAACCATAAAGGCCGGGGGAAGGTATCCCTCTGCTTGGAGCGTCACTAACTCGCTATGCGGGACTGAGCATCTCCTCCAATCTCCTGGCTGAGGACTGGGAGCGCGAGAGGAGGAGCCGCGTCGACTGTCCATGTTGGAATGGATTTCTTGTCAGATGCGCCTCGATGAGAACTTGCGGAAGGAGGATGGTGTGATTTGGATCTGGATCCACGCCTTTCTTATAGGCAGCTTATTCACGCAGCTAGGGGGTAAAACGTAAGAATACCCTGGCTTTTTGCATTCGTACGACACGTGGAAGAAGGCCATTATTGGACGTAGAAGCCAAGGAGCGCAGCATTTATGAAGCAACCGGACACTATCCGGCAAACACATGGAGCATGAAGGAGAACCCGCCTTGCAAACGCCGAAGACAACATACGCGCCAGACTCGTCGTCATTGAAGCCTGGTTCAGGGGCTACTGAGGGAGTCCTGGACTAGGGGGTGTCCGGATAGCCGAACTACCATCATCGGCCGGACTCCAAGACTATGAAGATACAAGATTGAAGACTTCGTCCTGTGTCCGGATGGGACTTTCCTTGGCGTGGAGGGCAAGCTTGGCGATACGGATATGTAGATTTCCTACCATTGTAACCGACTCTGTGTAACCCTAGCCCTCTCCGGTGTCTATATAAAACCGGATGGCTTTAGTCCGTAGGACGAACAACAATCATACCATAGGCTAGCTTCTAGGGTTTAGCCTCCTTGATCTCATGGTAGATCTACTCTTGTAACACATATCATCAATATTAATCGAGCAGGACGTAGGATTTTACCTCCATCAAGAGGGCCCAAACCTGGGTAAAACATCGTGTCCCTTGTCTCCTGTTACCATCCGCCTAGACGCACAGTTCGGGACCCCCTACCCGAGATCCGCCGGTTTTGACACCGACAGTGGGCTTACAACTGGGATGAGAACAAAATGATGGGATGATTTGCAATTCGAGGGTGGACGTGCAATTGAGACAACTACGGAAAACTACGATACCAGTTGTGATTCGAGAGTGGACTTGTAAGTGGGAGAACTACGAGCCTAGTTGCGAGTTGAGGGTGAACTTATAACTGGGATAAAAACAAACTACAGTCTCAGCTGCGAGTCGAGGGTAGACTTGCCACTAAAATGAAAAACAAACTATAGGCCGATAAGTTCAGAGTCTTATTAAAAGATTACAAGCCTTCTGTAAAAAAAAGGATTACGAGCCAGCAAAGTTTCGTGACCCGCCATACTCTTGATAATGCTCTGGGAATTTTCACCTTCCTCTAAGAACTTTACATGTTCACCACCCTTTATGATAGTCCCACACACATTCAACAGCTCATGATCATTGCTTCACGGATTAAAAACATGATATGAATCAGTCAGTTAATCAATTAAAACAACTCTCAACAAACTAGTGCGAATATTCATAAACTTGTTAGTATGGATATCCATAAACTTACCATTCCGCTTTGACAAGTTGGTAGACCTCATCACAACCAATAGAAGACAAGAATTCATGTTCTTCAAAAATAATGGTATCATTAAAGTTCATAGCAGGAAGAACCATCCGCCTGCCTACTCTCGTAGCTGGTGTCTTTGCTGCCGATGAATTGGGGGATTGGTGGTCATCTGAATCACTCATAGAAGATTCAACTTGGTCATGGCCTGAATTACTCATCTCTATATCCTCTTGGGCATGTGTGCTTGCTTCCTGGTCAAGAACAGGGTCGTCCTGTGTTCTCTCTTCGAGCTGATGAGCATGAGGTGTGCTCTCTTCCTGTGCACTCTCTTCCTGGTCAACAAAAGGGTTGTCCTGTGTACTCTCTTCTGAGTGATGGGCATGAGGTGTGCTCTCTTGCTGGTCAAGAATGGTGTTGTCCTCTATGGTCTCTTCCTGGCGAGGAATGGGGTTGTCCTGGTTACTGTCTGGATTGTAACCTTCCTGGCAAGTGACGGGGTTGTCCTGTGTGGTCTCTTCCTGGCGAGGAACAGGGTTGTCCTGGTTACTGCCTGGATTATGACCTTCCTGGTGAGTGACGGTATTGTCCTGGTTACTGCCTCCGTCACGCTTCTCTGAGGCATCGTGGACATGAGGTTCGGGGTCTTCCTGGTTGCCTGAAGTGCCTTCACTTTTCCCTGCATATTGGGCATTATCACTTCTAAATTTCAGTGAGACAAAATCCTCCTCCTCCCTCTTCATCCTCCTCCTCCTCCTCGTCATCGGCTGCTCTGCATTCAAGGTTTCTTCTGTTCAAACTGCGATGGAGGAGGCCGATAGAAAGCTCCTTGCGGAACTTCAACACCTTTTCCTGCATTTTTGAGGCATAAATCATTTGTTTCAAAATTTGAATAGAACAGAACTTGAAAAACCAGGCTCAATATTTACTGTATCAATGTTAGATACCGCCATCTTCTCGAGCCCTTGGATATATAGTAGAACATGATATACACAATCACGACTGCAATAATAATAATAAAATCAGTGCTAGAAATGTCTATGTCGTGCTTAGTGCTTAAATATTTCTCCAGTTTAGTTAACGCATTATGTGCCACGCTTTCATGTCTCCCTGGACATGAGTCAAGGATATATTTCCTTTTTGCCGTAATGGAAATGGCAACCAAGGAATAATGTCGAGAATGAGCTATAGGAATGAATATCTGAAAATAAATCTGTAGGACCTTGAAGTATGTCTAGAGGGGGGGTGATTAGACTACTTGACCAATAAAAACTTAACCTTTTCCCAATTTTATAGTTTGGCAGATTTTAGCTATTTTAGGAAAAGTCAATCAATCATCACACAATTTAAGCAAGCATGCAAAGAGTGTATAGGCAGCGGAAATTAAAGCATGCAACTTGCAAGAAAGTAAAGGGAAGGGTTTGGAGGATTCAAACGCAATTGGAGACACGGATGTTTTTGGCGTGGTTCTGATAGGTGGTGCTATCGTACATCCACGTTGATGGAGACTTCAACCCACGAAGGGCAATGACTGCGCGAGTCCACGGAGGGCTCCACCCACGAAGGGTCCACGAAGAAGCAACCTTGTCTATCCCACCATGGCCGTCGCCCACGAAGGACTTGCCTCACTAGCGGTAGATCTTCACGAAGTAGGCGATCTCCTTGCCCTTACAAACTCCTTGGTTCAACTCCACAATCTTGTCGGAGGCTCCCAAGTGACACCTAGCCAATCTAGGAGACACCACTCTCCAAGAAGTAACAAATGGTGCGTTGATGATGAACTCCTTGCTCTTGTGCTTCAAATGATAGTCTCCCCAACACTCAACTCTCTCTCATAGGTTTTGGATCTGGTGGAAAGAGGGTTTGAGCGGAAAGCAACTTGGGGAAGGCGAGAGATCAAGATTCATATGGTAGGAATGGAATATCTTGGCCTCAACACATGACTAGGTGGTTCTCTCTCAGAAATGATAAGTCGGAAGTGTAGGTTTAGTTTGATGGCTCTCTCCACGAATGAAGAGGAGGTGGAGGGATATATATAGCCTCCACACAAAATCCAACCGTTACACACAATTTACCAAACTCGGTGGGACCGAATAGTTAAACTCGGTCGGACCGATTTAGTAAACCTAGTGACCGTTAGTGATTTTCGGTGGGACTGACATGCATCTCGGTGAGACCGATTCGGTTAGGGTTAGGGCATAATGTAATCTCGGTGAGACCGATTACACAAACTCGGTGAGACCGATTTGGTAATATGCTTTCCAGAGAGTTGGTCAGGTAAACTCGGTGGGAGCGATTTGCTCTTTTCGGTGAGACCGAAATGTTACAAAAAGGAAACAGAGAGTTTACATTGCAATCACGGTGGGACCGATCGCTCACTTCGGTTAGACCGAAACGTTACGAAGGGAAATAAAGAGATTACAATCCCATCTCGGTGAGACCGAGATCCCTATCGGTAGGACCGATTTGCTTAGGGTTTGTGGTAGTGGCTATGACTTTTGGAATCGGTGGCGCCAGATAGAAAGAATCGGTGTGACCGATTTTGGCTTTAGGTTTAGGTCATTTGTGGATGTGGGAAAGTAGTTGAGGGTTTTGGAGCATATCACTAAGCACATGAAGCAAGAGGCTCAATAAGCAACACCTCATCCCTCCTTGATAGTATTGGCTTTTCCTATAGACTCAATGTGATCTTGGATCACTAAAATGTAAAATGAAGAGTCTTGAGCTTTTGAGCTTGAGCCAATCCTTTGTCCTTAGTATTTTGAGGGATCCACTTTCATCATCCATGCCATGCCATTCATTGAGCTTTCCTGAAACAATAGTCTTGGAATAGCATTAGCTCAATGAGCTATATGTTGTTATGAATTACCAAAACCACCTAGGGATAGTTGCACTTTCAATCTCCCCCTTTTTGGTAATTGATGACAACATATAGATCAAAGCTTCGACAAATGATAATAAAATTTAAATAACATCGTCGCTTTGAGAAGTATGTGATAAGCAAGAGCTCCCCCTAAATTTGTGCATAGTTTTAGATTTGCTTTGGACTGAAAATGCACAATGAATTGGGCTCATGGGTTACTCTTCCTTGTCACATACATCTTGGTGGAGCGCTCAAAATAATAAACAATGAACACATGCACTCATCACCAAGCATAGTGACTGATCACATAAGATAGATAGGATAATATCAAGCATGCATAAGTGTAGCTTATGATCAAACACATGATCATCAATATCTCACAAGCATAGTATCTCAACCAAGAGCAAACAAAGATTGAAAAACCACCAAATAAAGCAAGAGAGAACAAAAGCAACACACTCTCTCTCTCTCGAATCCTATGATCTATACATTTTTCTCCCCCTTTGGCAACAAGTTACCAAAAAGTTCATAGAAAATGCATAGTGCTAGATCGACTCTCAGGCTTGATCTTCTGGTGGTGGCGTCCTAATAACTCCAAGGACGAAGCTTCAGTTGATGTAGAGGGTGCTGGAGTTGATGCTGAAGCTGGTTGCACTAGAGCTGAAGGGGCAGTAGCTGGTGCTGAAGATGTTGCCCTAGTGTCTGTCACTGGCACTGCAACTGACCTCTGGGCTTTGGGCACTCTGGCAAACACATTGGTGGTAGTCTTGCCCTTCCTCTCCTGCATGTCATCCTGCAGCTGCTCCACAACTGACTGAATCTCAGTTACCTTGACATCTAGATCATAGAATTTTTGTTTCATGATTCTTTCCAGGCTCTCCTGGTTTTGAGTTAGGGTGGCCAACCCCTTCTCAATCCTCAGAGATGATGCTATCAAGTAACCAAGCTGCTCCTGTTTGGTTTTCATGAAATATTCAGATGCCTCCTCTTGAGTTGGCATCTTGGCAACCTTCTCCTTCTTTGCCTTCTCCTTCTTCTCCTGAGCCTGAACTGATTGTGGATCATCTTCATTCATGACAACCTCATTGTCCTCAAAGTCTGGATAGAGCGGAAAATGTTCCCTATCCAATAGATATTTTCCTGTGCCCATCTTTGAGTTGATCAATTCCTGAATCTTAGGGGCATATCCACGGCTCCTCTTATGATCTGCTACAGTCCTCTTTATGGTTTCAACTATAAGGCTCATGACTTTGAATTTTTGTGGCACATCAAATAAATGCAACATATTGATGGCATGCCCTCTGATCATGTTGTGGTCACCTGACTTGGGCAACATAGTGTGCCTCAGAATCCAATTGATAGTAGGCAGCCCTGACAACAGAAAATGGACCGATCCAAAAGTGAAAGTCTCTAGGGCTTTGTCTGGAATCTCCTTGTACATGTGTGCCATGGTATTGTGTCCCATTTTCTTGTTGGTATATACATCCAGATCATCATCATTTTCCTTTGGGGCATTTATCAGTTTTGCCCATTCTTCAATAGTGGACTCGTACCTTGTACCTTCAGACATCCAAACTATTCTTCCATCTAGGTAAAAATGTGTTGTGGAGTAGAATTGCATGATAAGTTCATCATTCCAATTTGTGAACTTTTGCCCAACAAAATCTGCAACTCCACAAGCAACAAAGCTGTCTTGCACTCCAGGATAGTGCTGTTCATTTTCCTTGATGAATTTCCAGTCAACCCACCTCATGTCACAGACTATGGGCTTCTTGTCCAATAAGATTGTCTCATAGAAGTCCTGCTGTTCCTTTGTATGTAACCTGTAATCAACAGCAGTTCTTCTCCTTGTGGCATATGGATCTGCCATCCTCCATAGTCTCAGCCCTGAATCCTTCCTGATTCTCATGTCCTCAGCCACAAGATGGGCATCATTGTGGTCTGGTATCTTGGGCTCGAGCTTTCTTAGAACCTGTCCTTCTTCTTCTGAATCTTTAGCAACATTGGGCACTGGGGCCTTGTTCTTCTCAGCAGCTGGAATACTCCTGGTATTCCTCTTTGGAACTTGCTTGGCCTTGGAGGCAGCTTTGGGTGCTTCCTTGGGCTTAGATGTTGCAGCCCCAGATTTAATAGCATCACCCATAAGCTTTGGTGCCTTTGGTGCTGGTGCAGAAAGCTCTTCCTCTTCCATCATGGAAGATTGCCCAACAACTCTGGCCATGGTCTTCTTGACCCTTTCCTTCCTCTTCTTGCTTTCATCAGCTGGCTCTTTGGGATCAGGATTTTCAGGCAGTTGAGTTGATGCTCTGGCCTTGGGCATAGGTTGCCTTCTTGCAGGCCTTTTAATCTTCATGCCTGGCTTTATATCCTTTGTTGAGCCATATTCCTTCTTGAGCACCACTTTCTTGGAAGTAGCCTCATCTTCCTCAGCTTTGTAATCTTCATCCTCTGAATCTGAAGTTCTTTTCCTCCTTTGCCTAGTTGCAACCTTAGGCAAATTGCGAGGAGTACTTCTGCTCCCTTCATCTGAAGTTGAGGGACTAGTGCCCTCACTCAAGTCCATCTGCTCTTCTGACCTGTTCTGGCTGTCACTTTGATCAGACATACTGCAAAAGCTGACTGCTGACCCTGTGAAGAGTTATAGATGAGATAGAAAAGATGAGCATCACAAAATGTAGAGGTTTTTGCAAAAGAATGACTCAAAAGTTCAATCTTAGTTTTCCACAGAAAGCATTTCGGATCCACCAATTTTCAAACTCGGTGATACCAAAGTAGTTTTGGAACCTAAACTGATGATCTCGGTTGGACCAAGTTTCAGTTCGGTGGTACCGGGACTTCTAGGGTTTCACAGAATCCTCAAATCGGTTGCACCGATTAGTAATTCTCGGTCAGACCGAGAGTCACTAGTGCAATGGCATAAGCCAAATCGGTGAGACCGAGTCTTTCAACTCGGTGGGTCCGAGATGGTTTCGGCGGAAACCTAAACCTAAAAATTTGAATCACATCTAATCTATGAACTACTTTGGCTGGATAGAAGAGTTTCAATCATGGCAAGAATCAATATGAAAACAATGTGCCAGGAATCAGACGTGGATAGCACAAAGATTAAGTCCATACCCTAACTTGGCGGTGGACTTGCTACGGCGGCAACGGCGGGGATGAAATCCGTTGACGGCGGTGGAGACCAGCGACAGGAGGCTGCTGGCGACGAGGATACGATCCGGAGACTACGATGGTAGAGCGAGCTGTTGCGCAGGCGAAGGGTTTCGGAGAAATTTCCAAAAAAATTCCCGCTATATATAGCTCGACCCTGTCGGTGTGACCGAGTGGAACAACTCGGTGGCACCGAGATGCATAACTGTGTTCAGGTACATCAAATCGGTGAGACCGAAAAGTTCAAATCGGTTGCACCGAGATTGAAAACTCAGATCAACTTGATGATCTCGGTAGGACCGAAATGGAAGGATCGGTCAGACCGAGAATCACAAAGAGGTTTTGGAAGTTTAAGTCTATGACAAATCGGGGACTCCGAGTGCTCCTCACACAGGGTGGTTCGAATCTGACTTGATCAAATTTTGTGATGTAGCATGAATAGAGTTTGAGACGAGAAAAGCATAGATAGCTAAAGAAGGTTCTTAGGCATTCTTGTCCATCCACTTGGCACAAAGAAAAGAATCCAAACAAACAAAACAACAAGTGGATGTCCTTGAATGAGTAAAATATGCACCAACTAAGATGGCAATTGAAATATGTGACAAAGCATGCACAACCAATTTTAGCATCTATCAAGCAACTGGCGATGACTAGGTCATCTATATATGAGTATATTGACTTAGGAGTCAAATGAGAACATTTGATCATAGGTCATACTCATCGTTTAAGCTCAAGTGGGGTTACCACTTTTACATAACGCATTAAGGTGTTCACACCATTAGAGTTGCTTTGACTCAATTCTTAGAGTTAAGCTCCCCCTAGATGTGAGATCCCCCCTTAGAGGGATGAACTAACCTTGGGTTTTGTCGATGATGACTTCATGTAGGTGTTGAAGATGTAGATGCTCAATATTGATGTAGATCATTTGGAGCAATCCTTTGGAGTGAGTTGCACTTTCAACTTTCCTACATGGGTTAGTCCCACAAGGAACAGACAAGAATATCCATAGACATAGAGTCATGCACACACAAGATGATGTCCATGAAAACATTAGGTTACCTTGTCCCTTGCCTTACCAACATGAGGGTTTGTGACTCCTTGAACTAGTGCAAGATGTGAAAGTTGATTGCACTTGTTCTTGCCAAAATGATATGAGTGAAGAATGTTGGCGGAGTCACCCTCAAGAAATCTCTAGTTCTTCTTCTTCAGGATCCACATCATCTTGATGGGAATCCTTGGAGTTGTAGTTGTACTTGATGAAGTAGAACTTGACGTAGTCTTGGGGATCCACTTGAACGAGGCTTTAGGTACTTCTTGAAATGCATCAATCTCTTCTTGAAGCTTGTCCTTGCCTTTGTTCTTGTGGTCTTGTGGTGGAAGATCATCTTTAGCTTGTGTCCCCTTGAAGGAAGTAGGATCATACTTCTCTTGTTGAGGAACAAACTTTGTCTTGGGGTATTGATCTTCTTCCCACTCAACTCCATTGGCGTTGAACTTTTGTTCAAAACCAACACCTTGATTCTTCCGGTGCCTTCCTTGCTTGCGTACAATTTCCTCGAATTGCTTACTCCCGGCAAGGCTCTTGTAAACACCTTTATCTATAATTCCCTTCAATAAACTATTTTCTTGCTCAAGTGTAACTTGGCTAAGAGAATCATTAGTGGAATCAAGAGAACTACTAGAAGCAACAATATTGGATTTGACATTATTATTGTTATTACTAGAGGAAGTATCTTTCTTGTACTTGTTACTAGACTTGACTTGAGGCATGTAAGTAGATAAGAGTAAACGCTTGGCAATGTAAGAAGAACTTTTCTTGTGGAGATCATCATTGATTGCCTTTAAGAACTCTCGCTCTTGCTCAAGATTGAGCTTTTCAAAACGTAACTTCTCATGAGCCCTTAAAAGTTCTCGATGATCTTCGAAGATAGTTTCATGAGCCAACTTAAGAGTGTTTAGTTCTTTAGTTAGAAGCTCAATTTTCTCCTTATCATTGTCATTCGTTTGATTAGCATGATTAATTGATGTTTCATCATAGTATTCATCACTAGAGTTGTCAACAAGTAAATCATCATCCACAAGCAAGTCATCTTCATCACTATTAAAATCAACATACTCGGGATGTGTTACCTTTGGACCTTTGGCCATGAAGCATCTTCCAACACCTTCATTTGGTGAGTCAAATATGTCGTAGGAGTTGGTTGACACAAGTGCTAGACCGGCAACACCTTCATCTTGAGTATGTTCGGAGTCGGAGTGATAGCTTCTCTCGGAGTGATTGTCGGAGTCGGAGCCGGAAACCCATTCACCAACATGAGCTTGATGTCTTCGTTTTGTGTAGCTCCTTGATGATTTGTCCTTTCTTTCCGAATCCTTACTTCTCCGTGAGGGTCTTCGTTCATAATGATCATCTCTACTCCTCCTCTCTCTTGGTGGTGATTCTTCTCTTTTGCTCCTTCTTCTTGGAGAATCTTCTCTTCTTTTGTAGGGTGCCGTACACTCATTGGAGTAGTGCCCGGGTCTCCCACAATTGTAGCAATTGTGCTCTCGACTAGAAGATCTCTTGTCATGATAAGACCTTGACTTGGAGCTTCTTTCTTTGCTTATACTCTTGTAGAATTTGTTGAAGTTCTTCACCATTAAGCTCAATTCTTCATTGAAGGTTTGTTTCTCACTTGATGATGTGGGGGCTTCACTTGAGGCTTTGTAAGCACCACTTGACTTGTTGTGAAGTTCCTCCTTATCCTTGAGTGACATCTCATGAGCAACAATCCTTCCAATGACTTCCGTTGGCTTGAGATCTTTGTAGTTTGGCATCATTTGGATCAATGTGCACACGGTATCATACTTTCCATCCAATGCCCTTAGGATTTTCTTGATGATGAATTTGCCGGTCATCTCTTCACTCCCTAAGCCGGCAATCTCATTTGTGATAAGAGCAAGCCTAGAGTACATTTCAGCGACACCTTCACCATCCTTCATTTTGAACTTGTCAAGCTGACTTTGGAGCACATCCAACTTGGATTCCTTGACGGATTCGGTACCTTCGTGCATATCAATCAAAGTATCCCAAATTTCCTTTGCATTCTCAAGACGGCTGATTTTGTTGAATTCTTCGGGGCACAACCGTTGAAGATGATATCACAAGCTTGAGCGTTGTATTGCAGCATCTTCAATTCTTCCGCATTCGCTTCACGGTTCGGTTCTCTCCCATCGAAGAATTCACCTTGCAAGCCAATACAAATAATTGCCCAAACGGCGGGGTTATGTCCAAGAATATGCATTTTCATCTTATGCTTCCAACTAGCAAAATTAGTACCATCAAAGTAAGGACCTCTACGGTGATAATTTCCCTCGCTAGACGCCATACTCTCCTAGGTTGTGAAACCAAGGCTATGACCACCAAAAGCTATGGAAATCAAAGCAAATGGAGACCAAAGCTCTGATACCACTTGTAGGACCTTGAAGTATGTCTAGAGGGGGGGGGGGTGATTAGACTACTTGACCAATAAAAACTTAACCTTTTCCCAATTTTAGAGTTTGGCAGATTTTAGCTATTTTAGGACAAGTCAAGCAATCATCACACAATTCAAGGAAGCATGCAAAGAGTATATAGGCAGCGGAAATTAAAGCATGCAACTTGCAAGAAAGTAAAGGGAAGGGTTTGGAGGATTCAAACGCAATTGGAGACACGGATGTTTTTGGCGTGGTTCCGATAGGTGGTGCTATCGTACATCCACGTTGATGGAGACTTCAACCCATGAAGGGTAACGGCTGCGCGAGTCCACGGAGGGCTCCACCCACGAAGGGTCCACGAAGAAGCAACCTTGTCTATCCCACCATGGCCGTCGCCCACGAAGGACTTGCCTCACTAGCGGTAGATCTTCACGAAGTAGGCGATCTCCTTGCCCTTACAAACTCCTTGGTTCAACTCCACAATCTTGTCGGAGGCTCCCAAGTGACACCTAGCCAATCTAGGAGACACCACTCTCCAAGAAGTAACAAATGGTGCGTTGATGATGAACTCCTTTCTCTTGTGCTTCAAATGATAGTCTCCCCAACACTCAACTCTCTCTCATAGGTTATGGATCTGGTGGAAAGAGGGTTTGAGTGGAAAGCAACTTGGGGAAGGCTAGAGATCAAGATTCATATGGTAGGAATGGAATATCTTGGCCTCAACACATGACTAGGTGGTTCTCTGTCAGAAATGATAAGATGGAAGTGTAGGTTTAGTCTGATGGCTCTCTCCACGAATGAAGAGGAGGTGGAGGGGTATATATAGCCTCCACAAAAAATCTAACCGTTACACACAATTTACCAAACTCGGTAGGACCGAATAGTTAAACTCGGTCAGACCGATTTAGTAAACCTAGTGACCGTTAGTGATTTTCGATGGGACTGACATGCATCTCGGTGAGACCGATTACACAAACTTGGTGAGACCGATTTGGTAATAAGCTTTCCAGAGAGTTGGTCAGGTAAACTCGGTGGGACCGATTTGCTCTTTTCGGTGAGACCGAAATGTTACAAAAAGGAAACAGAGAGTTTACATTGCAATCACGGTGGGACCAATCGCTCACTTCGGTTAGACCGAAACGTTACGAAGGGAAACAGAGAGATTACAATCCCATCTCGGTGAGACCGAGATCCCTATCGGTAGGACCGATTTGCTTAGGGTTTGTGGCAGTGGCTATGAATTTTGGAATCGGTGGTGCCGGATAGAAAGAATCAGTGTGACCGATTTTGGCTTTAGGTTTAGGTCATTTGTGGATGTGGGAAACTAGTTGAGGGTTTTGGAGCATATCACTAAGCACATGAAGCAAGAGGCTCATTAAGCAACACCTCATCCCTCCTTGATAGTATTGGCTTTTCCTATAGACTCAATGTGATCTTGGATCACTAAAATGTAAAATGAAGAGTCTTGAGCTTTTGAGCTTGAGCCAATCCTTTGTCCTTAGTATTTTGAGGGATCCACTTTCATCATCCATGCCATGCCATTCATTGAGCTTTCCTGAAACAATAGTCTTGGAATAGCATTAGCTCAATGAGCTATATGTTGTTATGAATTACCAAAACCACCTAGGGATAGTTGCACTTTCAATCTCCCCCTTTTTGGTAATTGATGACAACATATAGATCAAAGCTTCGACAAATGATAATAAAATTTAAATAACATCGTCGCTTTGAGAAGTATGTGATAAGCAAGAGCTCCCCCTAAATTTGTGCATAGTTTTAGATTTGCTTTGGACTACAAATGCACAATGAATTAGGCTCATGGGTTACTCTTCCATGTCACATACATCTTGGTGGAGCGCTCAAAATAATAAACAATGAACACATGCACTCATCACCAAGCATAGTGACTGATCACATAAGATAGATAGGATAATATCAAGCATGCATAAGTGTAGCTTATGATCAAACACATGATCATCAATGTCTCACAAGCATAGTATCTCAACCAAGAGCAAACAAAGATGAAAACCACCAATAAAGCAAGAGAGAACAAAAGCAACACACTCTCTCTCTCTCGAATCCTATGATCTATACATTTTCTCCCCCTTTGGCAACAAGTTACCAAAAAGTTCATAGAAAATGCATAGTGCTAGATCGACTCTCAGGCTTGATCTTCTGGTGGTGGTGTCCTAATAACTCCAAGGACGAAGCTTCAGTTGATGTAGAGGGTGCTGGAGTTGATGATGAAGCTGGTTGCACTAGAGCTGAAGGGGCAGTAGCTGGTGCTGAAGATGTTGCCCTAGTGTCTGTCACTGGCACTGCAACTGACCTCTGGGCTTTGGGCACTCTGGCAAACACATTGGTGGTAGTCTTGCCCTTCCTCTCCTGCATGTCATCCTGCAGCTGCTCCACAACTGACTGAATCTCAGTTACCTTGACATCTAGATCATAGAATTTTTGTTTCATGATTCTTTCCAGGCTCTCCTGGTTTTGAGTTAGGGTGGCCAACCCCTTCTCAATCCTCAGAGATGATGCTATCAAGTAACCAAGCTGCTCCTGTTTGGTTTTCATGAAATATTCAGATGCCTCCTCTTGAGTTGGCATCTTGGCAACCTTCTCCTTCTTTGCCTTCTCCTTCTTCTCTTGAGCCTGAACTGATTGTGGATCATCTTCATTCATGACAACCTCATTGTCCTCAAAGTCTGGATAGAGTGGAAAATGTTCCCTATCCAATAGATATTTTCCTGTGCCCATCTTTGAGTTGATCAATTCCTGAATCTTAGGGGCATATCCACGGCTCCTCTTATGATCTGCTACAGTCCTCTTTATGGTTTCAACTATAAGGCTCATGACTTTGAATTTTTGTGGCACATCAAATAAATGCAACATATTGATGGCATGCCCTCTGATCATGTTGTGGTCACCTGACTTGGGCAACAGAGTGTGCCTCAGAATCCAATTGATAGTAGGCAGCCCTGACAACAGAAAATGGACCGATCCAAAAGTGAAAGTCTCTAGGGCTTTGTCTGGGATCTCCTTATACATGTGTGCCATGGTATTGTGTCCCATTTTCTTCTTGGCATATACATCCAGATCATCATCATTTTCCTTTGGGGCATTTATCAGTTTTGCCCATTCTTCAATAGTGGACTCGTACCTCGTACCTTCAGACATCCAAACTATTCTTCCATCTGGGTAAAAATGTGCTGTGGAGTAGAATTGCATGATAAGTTCATATTTCCAATTTGTGAACTTTTGCCCAACAAAATCTGCAACTCCACAAGCAACAAAGCTGTCTTGCACTCCAGGATAGTGCTGTTAATTTTCCTTGATGAATTTCCAGTCAACCCACCTCATGTCACAGACTATGGGCTTCTTGTCCAATAAGATTGTCTCATAGAAGTCCTACTGTTCCTTTGTATGGAACCTGTAATCAATAGCAGTTCTTCTCCTTGTGGCATATGGATCTGCCATCCTCCATAGTCTCAGCCCTGAATCCTTCCTGATTCTCATGTCCTCAGCCACAGGATGAGCATCATTGTGGTCTGGTATCTTGGGCTTGAGCTTTCTTAGAACCTGTCCTTCTTCTTCTGAATCTTCAGCAACATTGGGCACTGGGGCCTTGTTCTTCTCAGCAGCTGGAATACTCCTGGTATTCCTCTTTGGAACTTGCTTGGCCTTGGAGGCAGCTTTGCGTGCTTCCTCGGTCTTAGATGTTGCAGCCTTAGATTTAATAGCATCACCCATAAGCTTTGGTGCCTTTGGTGCTGGTGCAGAAAGCTCTTTCTCTTCCTTCATGGAAGATTGCCCAACAACTTTGGCCATGGTCTTCTTGACCCTTTCCTTCCTCTTCTTTCTTTCATCAGCTGGCTCTTTGGGATCAGGATTTTCAGGCAGTTGAGTTGATGCTCTGGCCTTGGGCATAGGTTGCCTTCTTGCAGGCCTTTTAATCTTCATGCCTGGTTTTATATACTTTGTTGAGCCATATTCCTTCTTGAGCACCACTTTCTTGGAAGTAGCCTCATCTTCCTCAGCTTCATCATCTTCATCCTCTGAATCTGAAGTTCTTTTCCTCCTTTGACTAGTTGTAGCCTTAGGCAAATTGCTAGGAGTACTTCTGCTCCCTTCATCTGAAGTTGAGGGACTAGTGCCCTCACTCAAGTCCATCTGCTCTTCTGACCTGTTCTGGCTGTCACTTTGATCAGACATACAGCAAAAGCTGATTGCTGACCCTGTGAAGAGTTATAGATGAGATAGAAAAGATGAGCATCACAAAATGCAGAGGTTTTTGCAAAATAATGACTCAAAAGTTCAGTCTTAGTTTTCCACAGAAAGCATTTCGGATCCACCGATTTTCAAACTCGGTGATACCGAAGCAGTTTTGGAATCTAAACTGATGATCTTGGTTGGACCGAGTTTTAGTTCGGTGGTACCGAGACTGCTAGGGTTTCACAGAATCCTCAAATCGGTTGCACCGATTAGTAATTCTCGGTCAGACTGAGAGTCACTAGTGCAATGGCATAAGCCAAATCGGTGAGACCGAGTTTTTCAACTCGGTGCGTCCGAGATGGTTTCGGCGGAAACCTAAACCTAAAAATTTGAATCACATCTAATATATGAACTACTTTGGCTGGATAGAAGAGTTTCAATCGTGGTAAGAATCAATATGAAAACAATGTGTCAGGAATCAGACGTGGATAGCACAAAGATTAAGTCCATACCCTAACTTGGCGGTTATAACGCCCCGGATGCAACTTTCCATATTCGTAACTCCAACTCTTGCCTTTTTCCGGAGATGCGATATGATATTTCCTTCGTGGTTGGGTTTTGTCTTTTGTTTTGCATTTTGTTCATGTCAGGCATCTCATCTCATAGCATCATGCACTTTGCATCTGCATGTTTTCATAAAACTCTTAGCCCGTTCGTAGTTGCTGAGTTCCCCTTGCCTCCTTTGACCGTTCGAAGACCAATCGGGTTTTGCTTCCCTCTTGACTGTGACCACCTAACCCCTCTTGCCAGCTCTCAGACCCCTCGCGCGCGCGTCCGAAACTCCCCCGAACCCGAACCGGGCTGTCGTTACCGATGGATCCGGATCATCCCCAAACATCTATAAAACATCTTCGGTTTCTTCTTTGACTCTCCTAACCTATTTATTTTGGACCGTTCGATTATGATCGGAGGGCCCGAGTAGCCCCTAAATTAACCTACCTGCTATATAACCGGACAAAACCCTAAATGTTAGGAGCAATGTCCCATCCATCCCCCTGCCCGCCGCCACCTACCTACCTTCTTCCTCGGGATCTGTCCGATCCATCTACCAACCAACCCAAGCCTTCCCTCGATCCCTTCGCCCTGCCGAGCTGGAGCGCTCTGCCTCGCGCGCATGATCCAAGGAGAGGAGATCCTCCTCGCTCTCCTGTAGCCCCAAGCCTCCTCTCGATTCCGAGCCCCTGCCATCCAATGCCCGAAGGAGCAAGGCCCCTCGCGCCCGTTCTCCCTCACCTCCTCCTTCTCGCGAGCAGCAATAACAGGACCATGGCCGTCGCCCCGCTTCTTCGAGACCAGCCGCCGCTGATCTGCATCCATGACGCCTCCTGCCGTCGGCCGCAAGCCAGGAGCTTGAGCTCCTCCTTCCCGAGCTGCAGCCCCCCGCAGCCGTTCTACCTTGCCGGGCCTCGCCGGTGAAACCCATCGCTGTCATGCGCCCGGATTTGCTTGTCTTAGCCGTCGTCCTTTGCATCGCGGCCGCGCCAATGCTTCTGCTTCTTCTGCGTTAACCGCGTCTTCCCCTGTGTGCCCGGTCGATCCAGCCAGCCCCTGGGACGCGAGCCGCCCCGCGCCAAGTTCCAGCCACGCCTGGCCGCCGCTGCATCCTCTGCTTTCCCTGCAACGAGCATCAGCCACTTCGCCCCGCTCCGTTGACCGCGTCGCTGCCCGAGGCTGCTGCATCGCCAAGGCCCAGTGCCTCTTCCACCGACCGGCCCAAGGCCCAGGGTGAGCAGCCCCCCTGGCCTTTCCTCTATTGGGCTAGTGAGATTCGGCCCATGCATGTTTTTCCCCTTCTGCGATTTTAGCATTATCCACAGGAAACCCGTTTTGTAGAAAACCCCCTAGAGTTCATGCATTTAATAACTCACAAATGGTGCATCATATGTAAATAATTTATATATGTAAAATGCTTAGAATTTTGTGTAGATTAATAATATGTCACTTTCATCCATGTTTAAAATGTCTAAATTGCTGTTTGCAGTTGTTTTGCACAATAGCATGTTAAAATGATTTATTTCATAACTAAATAACTGTAGCTCCGAACTTAATAAACTTTATATGTAAATGGGGTGGAAAAATGCCTAGTTTAACATGGTGCACTTTATTTTTCCTGTTTAATAACAATAAAATATGTTTTAGGGCAGAACAGTACCAAACTCAAAATATGCACATGGGGATTTTTTCGGAATTGTTGTTTTGTTGTTCCGGCCTCATTTAAACTTGCCTAAATAATTATATTACTTATGTTCCACCTCTTGCCATGTTTAACAACATTTAATATTGTTGGGTACCTAAACGAGAGAGAACTAAATAATTGATGTGGTGTTTCGTCAATATGCAACTCGTTGCATATTGAGCTCCACTTAACTTGTAGTATTGTTTGTTGCACTTTGCCATGCCATGCCTCATTTAAACCGGACATGCATCATACTTGTTTGTGTATCATGCCATGTTTATGCTTGTGCATTTACCATATTGTTTGCTTCTTTCCGGGTTGCTTCTCTCGTAGCTTTGTTTTCGTTCCTGAGTTTTGAGGATTTGTTCGACCACATCCGCTTGTCTTCTTCATGGACTCGTTCTTCTTCCTAGCGGGATTTCAGGCAAGATGACCGCTACCCTGGATCTCACTACTATCATTGCCATGCTAGTTGCTTCGTTCTATCGCTTTGCTGCGCTACTTATCACTTGTTCTTCAAGCCTCCCAAATTGCCATGTCAGCCTCTAAACTTTTCACCCTTCCTTGCAAACCATTGCTTGGCTATGTTACCACTTTTGCTCAGCCCCTCTTATAGCGTTGTTAGTTGCAGGTGAAGTTGAAGATTGCTCCATGATGGACAGGTTTATGTTGGGATATCACAATATCTCTTATTTTATTAATGCATCTATATACTTGGTAAAGGGTGGAAGACTCGGCCTTATGCCTGGTGTTTTGTTCCACTCTTGCCGCCCTAGTTTCCGTCATACCGGTGTTATGTTCCCGGATTTTCCGTTCCTTACGCGGTTGGGTGATTTATGGGACCCCCTTGACAGTTTGCTTTGAATAAAACTCCTCCAGCAAGGCCCAACCTTGGTTTTACCATTTGCCTCACCTAGCCCTTTTTCCCTTGGGTTTTCGGAGCCCGAGGGTCATCTTTATTTTAGCCCCCCGGGCCAATGCTTGTCTAAGTGTTGGTCCAAACCGAGCGATGTCCGACGCCCCCTGGGCAACCAAGGTCTATGCCAACCCGTCGTCTTCTCATCCAGTGTGCCCTGAGAACGAGATATGTGCAGCTCCTATCGGGATTTGTCGGCACATCCGGGCGGCTTTGCTGGTCTTGTTTTACCATTGTCGAAATGTCTTGTAAACCGGGATTCCGAGTCTGATCGGGTCTTCCTGGGAGAAGGTATATCCTTCGTTGATCGCGAGAGTTTATCATGGGCTAAGTTGGGACACCCCTGCAGGGTATAAACTTTCAAAAGCCGTGCCCGCGGTTATGTGGCAGATGGGAATTTGTTAATGTTCAGTTGTAGATAACTTGACACCAGATACGAACTAAAACGCATCAACCACGTGTGTAGCCGTGATGGTCTCTTTTCGGCGGAGTCCGGGATGTGAACACAGTTTTGGGTTATGTTTGATGTAAGTAGGAGTTCAGGATCACCTCTTGATCATTGCTAGCTTCACGACCGTTCCACTTTCTCTCTTCTCGCTCTTATTTGCGTATGTTAGCCACCATATCATGCTTAGTCGCTGCTGCAACCTCACCACTTTACCCCTTCCTTTCCCTTTAAGCTTTGCTAGTCTTGATACCCATGGTAATGGGATTGCTGAGTCCTTGTGGCTCACAGATTACTACAACAACAGTTGTAGGTACAGGTTACGTGATGATCATGACGCGAGAGCGATGTTTGATTGTCTTGGAGTTCTTCTTCTGCTTCTTCTTCGATCAGGGGATAGGTTCCAGGTCAGCAGCCTGGGCTAGCAGGGTGGTTGTCATTTGAGTTTCTATTTGTGTTTCATCCGTAGTCGGATGATGCTCTAATGTATTATGATGTTGTATTCATGTGGCATTGTATGCCTTTTGTATCTATCCCCATCTATTATGTAATGTTGATGTAATGATATCCACCTTGCAAAAGCGTTTCAATATGCGATTCTATCCTTGGTGGGACCTTCGAGTCTCTTTAGGATAGTATCGCATATTGGGCATGACAAGTTGGTATCAGAGCCTCGACCGACCATAGGAGCCCCCTTGATTGTTGGCCGTTGTTGAGTCTAGAAGAAAACTATTTTGAGTCTTAGGATTATATATATCGGAGAGTAGGAATTCTTTTTACTCCTCAGCCCCTTCGTCGCTCTGGTGAGGTCTCCTGACGTAGATGTTTTGTCTTTCCTCTCCTCAAATTTCACTAATTTTTTTTAGGATCACGTAGGTATCTTGGAATCGTTCCGATGGTTTTGTAACGAGAACATTGTTCTTGGTGCCTCCTGTCTATTATGTGGCATTGACCCGGGGAGTTGAGCTCCGAGGTGTTGTCGTCACAATTTTATCGTTGCAGTTCTGGAATACCTGAGTTTTGCCGACATCGAAAATCTCTTTTATGCAGTTGTTGGTGAGATAACCTCGACGCCACCCAGTACTAAGGCGGGAGTTCAGGAGTATTTCCATAACTCGTATAACGGATGCTTTTCGAAGGTTGAGGTACACGATTTCCGGATTTTTTCTTGGTTATGTGTTGACGGATGGATACAACTGGATGTAGGGATTGTTAGTTTGGGTGAGATATATTGCTTCCCCTGTATCCCCAACACCAGATTGCATAACCAAAAAGTTTCGGGAGTTTTATAGGTGGTAATTCAAGTAGCTCCTAGAATATCTTTCCGACAGATGCATGATATGGGATTGGGTAAATCTCTATCATATGTATTTGTTCCGGCTTATTATGCAAGCCAAATCCTTTGTTTTGTTTTATTTGCGGTATTCGGGTTGCTTCAATGTCAACTGTTGATTCCATAACTTCCCTAAATGGTGTTCTCATATTGCTATGTTAATACTAATCCTTCTTGATCATCGAGGTCGTCATGTTAATTCTTTTTCAACCGGTGTGCTTCTCTTCAAGTGGTTCCGATCATTTTCAACATCCGCAAGATCAACTCTAAGTTTTCTCACCGGTGTTTGTTTCATCCATCCCAAGTTGTCTTTGTTTTTCCCGCCCTCCCACCCTATTTCTTCAAGGACTCATATTTCTTAATCATGTATCCTTTTATTGATGGGAAGTCTCTCCATTTTTTTCCGTCAATGCTCTTATCCGGTGATTCTCAGGAAGATACTAAAGGAAGCTTCAAGTTTATCATTCTTCGTTCTCTTTTTCTTCTCTGGTGGTTTCAATTCAAGCCTTGTCGATCATATCCTTTCCTTGTTTCAAATGTTTTTCTCATGCCGTTGTATCTCTTAATCGTTCACCTCTCGCTTTCCATTTGTTCCAGTGTGCTGAAGATATCTCGGAAGATTCGTGTTATCATTCCTAATCTGTTCAAGATATCTCGAGGTTGTTATCTCTTTTGAGCCATTTAATTCTACCAGTGCAATCCCTCTTCCAAATCGTTCAACGGTGTATCTTATGAGTGGGCCCTAACCCACAGGTCTTTCCCAGGATCTTACCTGACTCTTCTAATTCTACCAAAGTTATTCGCAATCATTTTTCAAGTGTGACGTAAGAATGGATCCCATCGGTCACATGCCTTCTCCAAGATCGTTTTCAAATTCTTTTCATGGTTGGATCAACCTCTTCGCTTTTCATTCTACCGGAGTATCTCAGTAATTTTGGTGGTGTTTCTCGTCGTCATTGGAAGACCGAAGAAGAGTTCCTCTTAAATCATGTCCGTTCTCTCGAAGTTTCGTGGTTCTAGCTTCATGTTATCCTCTCGGATTACTCCATTTGTCAGATATTCTTTTCTTACTCATCCGGAGTATGTCAGGATTTGGTTTTTTCCATTTCTTTTCACCGGAGGCCATCATTCCAGCTATCGTTATCCAATTATCCTAGTGCTTCGTTCAAGTGTTCTTTAATCAGCTCGTTATCTCTTCGTTCTCATGTATCTAAATCCCCTCAAGTATCTTCATTCATTTTCTAATTCTTCCCAATGTTTCGCTATCTTTTCTTTGTTCGTTTTTTTAATTCTTACGGCGGTTTGTTCAAGACTCCTATTCCTATGTTCTCATATCGATTTATTCGTTGTTTCAATCCTACCGGTGGATCGTTGAAGACCTTCCCAAGTTTGCACTATATCTATCTTAATCCTTTCTACAAGAATAAGTAGTATGCCAAATCCGTTGCTTGTCATCAATTCAAATTGATGAAGGATACACATAATGTAATTCTTATTCTTGTTTCATCCAAGTGTTTAATCCGTTCCTTGGGAGTTTGTTCATGATGAAGTAATTCTCGGTTCTTGTGTTTCATCTTTTCTTTTCCGGAGTTCCAAGTTTTCCGCATTATCTCGTCGCGAAGCTCCATCTAAATCATTGCAAGGCTTCACCTTGTGTTGTCAACTTCTCTTTCTTTTTATCATCCTTTTATTACCGGATTTCTTCATGGAGGTTCTACATGGTGGTTCATCAAGGATTCCTTTCATTCTTCAATTGTTCTTCAAGATTTCTCTCGAAGTTATGACCCGCCAAACTATACTCTAAAATAAACATGGTGCTCAACACATGTTTTGTTTTGAGGATCTCAAGTATTCTTCATCCTGCATTCCAAAGTGCAATTCTTTCTACCTTATCTTTTGAGGTGGTGTTATGTCACTCTTGACAATTTCCATTCATGTTTCTCGATTCACATGTTGTCAAGAATGAGGTATTTTAAACCCATCATTTTCTTCCTTGGAGTTATCTTGGTAAAAATTTCACCTAAAAGCCTTCCCGAAGGAATGTTGCTAATTGTGGTGCTTATCAATGATCCAAGCTTTCTCCATATCCTTCTCGGTGAAAGAGGGTTTTCATCTCTTCGTTGATCTCAAGCAAGCAATTGTTTCCGTTAGTGGCAGAATGTCACCTCATAGTCTTGAGATGTTTTTCATAAGCCCACTACAAGCTTGTCCTTCTCGTTGTTGGTTTTCCAACAACTCCTTTATAACCTTCTTGGAAGGGTGCTTTCCAAGCTCATTTGTGGCAGAAGTTGGCATTTTCTTCTCCATTCTGTTATTCCAATGATCTATCTTCTATTCTTTCTTTCGGAGGCATTGTGATGTTGCTCTTTTCACTCATCATCTCGATTGTGAGGATCGTGTTCTTTTTGTGCTCATCCATTTAACGGAGTGTTGTGCCATCTCTTCAAGTTCTTTTCCTATTATCAAGTTTTCCTTCTTCTTTCAGTCGGAGTGCTGCCCAAATTATATCAATCTTATTCCTTCTCTATCTAGTTTTAACCGGATTGGTTTCAATATCTATCTTATCACTAAACCTCTTGGTACTCGTCGTATCCCTTGTTCCTCTTTTCTAATGGAGTGTTTTCAACTTTGCTCATCTTTGTTGTTTTCTTTCTTTCATTTTGCTCAACCTCTCAAGGTTAATGGTTTCACTCATTTGTCGAAGAAGCAACTTAGTTTACCTCTGATCTTCCTCTTCCTTTTCCCTCCGGTGCCATCCTAGATCTCGGGACGAGATCCTCTCGTAGTGGTGGAGTGTTGTAACGCCCCGGATGCAACTTTCCATATTCGTAACTCCAACTCTTGCCTTTTTCCGGAGATGCGATATGATATTTCCTTTGTGGTTGGGTTTTGTCTTTTGTTTTGCATTTTGTTCATGTCAGGCATCTCATCTCATAGCATCATGCGCTTTGCATCTGCATGTTTTCATAAAACTCTTAGCCCGTTCGTAGTTGCCGAGTTCCCCTTGCCTCCTTTGACCGTTCCAAGACCAATCGGGTTTTGCTTCCCTCTTGACCATGACCACCTAACCCCTCTTGCTAGCTCTCAGACCCCTCGCGCGCACGTCCGAAACTCCCCCGAACCCGAACCGGGCTGTCGTTACCGATGGATCCGGATCATCCCCAAACATCTATAAAACATCTTCGGTTTCTTCTTTGACTCTCCTAACCTATTTATTTTGGACCGTTCGATTATGATCGGAGGGCCCGAGTAGCCCCTAAACTAACCTACCTGCTATATAACCGGACAAAACCCTAAATTTTAGGAGCAATGTCCCATCCATCCCCCTGCCCGCCGCCACCTACCTACCTTCTTCCTCGGGATCTGTTCGATCCATCTACCAACCAACCCAAGCCTTCCCTCGATCCCTTCGCCCTGCCAAGCTGGAGCGCTCTGCCTCGCGCGCATGATCCAAGGAGAGGAGATCCTCCTCGCTCTCCTTTAGCCCCAAGCCTCCTCTCGATTCCGAGCCCCTGCCATCCAATGCCCGAAGGAGCAAGGCCCCTCGCGCCCGATCTCCCTCACCTCCTCCGCCCCGCGAGCAGCAATAACAGGACCATGGCCGTCGCCCCGCTTCTTCGAGACCAGCCGCCGCTGATCTGCATCCATTCCGCCTCCCGCCGTCGGCCGCAAGCCAGGAGCCCGAGCTCCTCCTTCCCGAATTGCAGCCCCCCACAGCCGTTCTACCTCGCCGGACCTCGCTGGTGAAACCAATCGCTGTCACGCGCCTGGATTTCCTCGTCTTAACCGTCGTCCTCTGCATCGCGGCCGTGCCAATGCTTCTGCTTCTTCTGCGTTGACCGCGTCTTCCCCCGCGTGCCCGCTCGATCCAGCCAGCGCCTGGGACGTGAGCCGCCCCGCACCAAGTTCTAGCCGCGCCAGGCCGCCGCTGCGTCCTCTGCTTTCCCTGCAACGAGCATCAGCCACTTCCCCCTGCTCCGTTGACCGCGTTGCTGCCCCAGGCTACTGCATCGCCAAGGCCCAGCGCCTCTTCCACCGAACGGCCCAAGGCCCAGGGTGAGCAGCCCCCCTGGCCTTTCCTCTATTGGGCTAGTTAGATTCGGCCCATGCATGTTTTTTCCCCGTCTGCGATTTTAGCATTATCCACAGGAAACCCGTTTTGCAGAAAACCCCCTAGAGTTCATGCATTTAATAACTCACAAATGGTGCATCATATGTAAATAATTTATATATGTAAAATGCTTAGAATTTTGTGTAGATTAATAATATGTCACTTTCATCCATGTTTAAAATGTCTAAATTGCTGTTTGCAGTTGTTTTGCACAATAGCATGTTAAAATGATTTATTTCATAACTAAATAACCATAGCTCTGAATTTAATAAACATTATATGTAAATGGGGTGGAAAAATGCCTAGTTTAACATGGTGCACTTTATTTTTCCTGTTTAATAACAATAAAATATGTTTTAGGGAAGAACAGTACCAAACTCAAAATATGCACATGGGGATTTTTTTCGGAATAGTTGTTTTGTTGTTCCGGCCTCATTTAAACTTGCCTAAATAGTTAGATTACTTATGTTCCACCTCTTGCCATGTTTAACAACATTTAATATTGTTGGGTACCTAAACAAGAGAGAACTAAATAATTGATGTGATGTTTCGTCAATATGCAACTCGTTGCATATTGAGCTCCACTTAACTTGTAGTATTGTTTGTTGCACTTTGACATGCCATGCCTCATTTAAACCGGACATGCATCATACTTGTTTGTGCATCATGCCATGTTTATGCTTGTGCATTTACCATATTGTTTCCTTCTTTCCGGGTTGCTTCTCTCGTAGCTTCGGTTTCATTCCTGAGTTGTGAGGATTCGTTCGACCACGTCCGCTTGTCTTCTTCATGGACTCGTTCTTCTTCCTAGCGGGATTTCAGGCAAGATGACTGCTACCCTGGATCTCACTACTATCTTTTCCATGCTAGTTGCTTTGTTCTATCGCTTTGCTGCGCTACCTATCACTTGTTCTTCAAGCCTCCCAAATTGCCATGTCAGCCTCTAACCTTTTCACCCTTCCTAGCAAACCATTGCTTGGCTATGTTATCGCTTTTGCTCAGCCCCTCTTATAGCGTTGTTAGTTGCAGGTGAAGTTGAAGATTGCTCCATGATGGACAGGTTTATGTTGGGATATCACAATATCTCTTATTTTATTAATGCATCTATATACTTGCTAAAGGGTGGAAGACTCGGCCTTATGCCTGGTGTTTTGTTCCACTCTTGCCGCCCTAGTTTCCGTCATACCGGTGTTATGTTCCGGATTTTGCGTTCCTTACGCGGTTGGGTGATTTATGGGACCCCCTTGACAGTTCGCTTTGAATGAAACTCCTCCAGCAAGGCCCAACCTTGGTTTTACCATTTGCCTCACCTAGCCCTTTTTCCCTTGGGTTTTCGGAGCCCGAGGGTCATCTTTATTTTAGCCCCTCGGGCCAATGCTTGTCTAAGTGTTGGTCCAAACCGAGCGATGTCTGGCGCCCCCTGGGCAACCAGGGTCTATGCCAACCCGTCGTCTTGCTCATTCGGTGTGCCCTAAGAACGAGATATGTGCAGCTCCTATCGGGATTTGTCGGCACATCCGGGCGGCTTTGCTGGTTTTGTTTTACCATTGTCGAAATGTCTTGTAAACTGGGATTCCGAGTCTGATCGGGTCTTCCTGGGAGAAGGTATATCCTTCGTTGATCGCAAGAGCTTATAATGGGCTAAGTTGGGACACCCCTGCAGGGTATAAACTTCCGAAAGCCGTGCCCGCGGTTATGTGGCAGATGGGAATTTGTTAATGTCCGGTTGTAGATAACTTGACACCAGATACGAATTAAAACGCATCAACCGCGTGTGTAGCCGTGATGGTCTCTTTTCGGCGGAGTCCGGGAAGTGAACACGGTTTTGGGTTATGTTTGACGTAAGTAGGAGTTCAGGATCACCTCTTGATCCTTGCTAGCTTCACGACCATTCCGCTTTCTCTCTTCTCGCTCTTATTTGCGTATGTTAGCCACCATATCATGCTTAGTCGCTGCTGCAACCTCACCACTTTACCCCTTCCTTTCCCTTTAAGCTTTGCTAGTCTTGATACCCATGGTAATGGGATTGCTGAGTCCTCGTGGCTCACAGATTACTACAACAACAGTTGCAGGTACAGGTTACGCGATGATCATGACGCGAGAGCGATGTTTGATTGTCTTGGAGTTCTTCTTCTGCTTCTTCTTCGATCAGGGGATAGGTTCCAGGTAGGCAGCCTGGGCTAGCAGGGTGGTTGTCATTTGAGTTTCTGTTTGTGTTTCATCCGTAGTCGGATGACGCTCTAATGTATTATGCTGCTGTATTCATGTGGCATTGTATGCCTTTTGTATGTATGCCCATCTATTATGTAATGTTGATGTAATGATATCCACCTTGCAAAAGCGTTCGGTTCTATCCTTGGTGGGACCTTCGAGTCTCTTTAGGATAGTATCGCATATTGGGCGTGACAGCGGTGGACTTGCTACGGCGGCAACGGCGGGGACGAAATCCGTTGACGGCGGCGGAGACCAGCGACAGGAGGTTGTTGGCGACGAGGAGACGATCCGGAGACCACGATGGCAGAGCGAGCTGTTGCGCGGGCGAAGGGTTTCGGAGAAATTTCCAAAATTTTGCCCGGGGCTATATATAACTCGACCCTGTCGGTGTGACCGAGTGGAACAACTCGGTGGCACCGAGATGCATAACTGTGTTCAGTTACAGCAAATCGGTGAGACCGAAAAGTTCAAATCGGTTGTACCGAGATTGAAAACTCAAATCAACTTGATGATCTCGGTAGGACCGAAATGGAAGGATCGGTCAGACCGAGAATCACAAAGAGGTTTTGGAAGTTTAAGTCTATGATGAATCGGGGACTCCGAGTGCTCCTCACACAGAGTGGTTCGAATCTGACTTGATCAAATTTTGTGATGTAGCATGAATAGAGTTTGAGACGAGAAAAGCATAGATAGCTAAAGAAGGTTCTTAGGCATTCTTGTCCATCCACTTGGCACAAAGAAAAGAATCCAAACAAACAAAACAACAAGTGGATGTCCTTGAATGAGTAAAATATGCACCAACATGCTCACACAATAAGATGGCAATTGAAATATGTGGCAAAGCATGCACAACCAATTTTAGCATCTATCAAGCAATTGGCGATGACTAGGTCATCTATATATGAGTATATTGACTTAGGATTCAAATGAGAACATTTGATCATAGGTCATACTCATCATTTAAGCTCAAGTGGGGTTACCACTTTTACATAATGCATTAAAGTGTTCACACCATTAGAGTTGCTTTGACTCAATTCTTAGAGTTAAGCTCCCCCTAGATGTGAGATCCCCCTTAGAGGGATGAACTAACCTTGGGTTTTGTCGATGATGACTTCATGTAGGTGTTGAAGATGTAGATGCTCAATGTTGATGTAGATCATTTGGAGCAATCCTTTGGAGTGAGTTGCACTTTCAACTTGCCTACATGGGTTAGTCCCACAAGGAACAAACAAGAATATCCATAGACATAGAGTGATGCACACACAAGATGATGTCCATGAAAACATTAGGTTACCTTGTCCCTTGCCTTACCAACATGAGGGTTTGTGACTCCTTGAACTAGTGCAAGATGTGAAACTTGATTGCACTTGTTCTTGCCAAAATGATATGAGTGAAGAATGTTGGCGGAGTGACCCTCAAGAACTCTCTAGTTCTTCTTCTTCGGGATCCACATCATCTTGATGGGAATCCTTGGAATTGTAGTTGTACTTGATGAAGTAGAACTTGACATAGTCTTGGGGACCCACTTGAACGAGGCTTTAGGTGCTTCTTCAAATGCATCAATCTCTTCTTGAAGCTTGTCCTTGCCTTTGTTCTTGTGGTCTTGTGGTGGAAGCTCATATTTAGCTTGTGTCCCCTTGAAGGAAGTAGGATCATACTTCTCTTGTTGAGGAACAAACATTGTCTTGGGGTATTGATCTTCTTCCCACTCAACTCCATTGGCGTTGAACTTTCGTTCAAAACCAACACCTTGATTCTTCCGGTGCCTTCCTTGCTTGCGTACAATTTCCTCGAATTGCTTACTCCCGGCAAGGCTCTTGTAAACACCTTTCTCTATAATTCCCTTCAATAAACTATTTTCTTGCTCAAGTGTAACTTGGCTAAGAGAATCATTAGTGGAATCAAGAGAACTACTAGAAGCAACAATATTGGATTTGACATTATTATTGTTATTACTAGAGGAATTATCTTTCTTGTACTTGTTACTAGACTTGACTTGAGGCATGTAAGTAGATAAGAGTAAACGCTTGGCAATGTAAGAAGAACTTTTCTTGCGGAGATCATCATTGGTTGCCTTTAAGAACTCATGCTCTTGCTCAATATAAAAGAAACAGACCGATGAGGGCTTCTACTTTCTGTCATTGCATTTAGTTTTAGTCACACTTCAATCTGCATTTTAAACTTTTCGAAATCTTTAGGAGTAGCTTCTATTGGTCCTGACTTAATTATATAATCCAGGTTTCTGATATTAATTTTGCAAACTATAGAGTTCTTATCTCAATGTTTCATTGGTATTTTCCCAATAATTTGTATAATTTCTAGTCTTTGCACAATCTTGTCTATATTTGTTTTGGACTTTATATCTCTATACCAATTTGACGAGAATGGTTGTAACCCTATACATTCTATACATGTATATTTTATTTGATAGACTTCTATGTTCTCACTAAGTTTTTCATCATTACAGAAATTAAGGGACCTGAACTTGTGCTATATTCATAATAGTGTTACCATACTCAATACACTACTTGCCATAATACTTTACTATTCACACACGTATTTATTTAAATATTTGTTATTAGTTGCATGGTCTGCAATTTTACTAAGATGATTATTTCTCAGTGTGGGATCTATTTAAGGGTTGACGAGGCCAATCAGTATCTCTGACGGTGCGCGCAGTGGCGTAATATTCCACTCAGTACTCACCACATTTTTTCTTTATGTTAGTTTGAGATTAGAGAAATTTAAACATGTTATATGCATGCTTAATTAAATCTAATACATTACCAATAGATAGGGCTGTGACACTCGGCGCACACCAATATACTTGTTTCTAGGTTGGTTCGTAAAGAAAATTTTGACAGTGAAACAAGCCGGTAAAACTGAAGTTCCCGTAAAGTGTTTCCCCGTTTTATATTATAAAGCAACCAACCGATACATCCAATTTGCTGGGGCTGCAGCACAAACAAGCCCAAAAGAAAAAACAAGAGAAAGAAAAGAGAAACAATGGCTATCTATCCTAACCAAGATCTGAATTTCCGGATGGCTTCCACCTCTCCTCCCACCTGCTCCACCTGCACCACCCTCTCCAATGGCGATCTCTACTGAAGATCTCAACGATGGAAGGCCTGCTACACTGGGACTTTGCTCCTGGTTTGGCCCTAGCCGATCAGGTGAGAAGAAAATTCGGTTCTACGGTGCACTTCTCTCCTTCTCGTGACACCAAGGAGTTTTTCTTGGTGGTCTCCTTTTCGTCATCCTCCTTCCCTCTCTCGGTGGAATCAGTGGGCGTCGCTCTCCAATGTTGCATTGGCGGTATTGCTACTGGTTTCAAAGTTTCTCCTCTAAGTCCTCGGGCTTTTCGGTTCTTGGTGGCCAATAACAAGGTTGGACATTTTATTGATGGTCTAAAAGATCGTATCTGGCCGGACTTCATCTGCCATTTTCACTTGTTCAATGGTCATTTCAACCGTAGCCTCCTTGGCAATCTTAGTTGGCATGCTGATGAAGAGCTTACATGCATTTCGGCTCGTAAACCGATCACCATCTCTCCATGCATTCCTCCCCCTAGCTCTTCGGTGGTTCTGTGTCATGACTCGGTGACAGAATTAAGCAAGTTTGCCGTATTACCAATTCATACAATGGAATTCTCCAATAAACATTCTGCCGAGGCCTCTACATCTATGTGTGCCCATACTAGTTCTTCGGATCATACTATCACACATGATCGGCATGAGTCTCGAGCTATCCGATTTGGGTCATTCCCGAATGACTTTAATGCGGCGACAGTTTCGGCTACCAGGGAGGCACGATTACGGATAAGGGACATTTACCTCACTCAGGCGCAATTTGAGGACAATCAATCACATTCATTTCTGGCGATTGGCTCATTTAAATGCCCTTTATGGCTATCTTATCCGTCTCTGCCGCAAAGTTTTTTATCCTCGGCTTTCAAATATGCCCCTCCACACAAATTTATGCCTCCTATTTTATCAGCTCAGCATAAAGCTGATCTAGCCCAAGCGGATTACTCGGAGTCGGAAATTTCCATGTTGGCGGATTACTGGGCCAATTTATGTGCCCGCTGATTACAATGGGGCCATTGCCGCTCTTCCTGCACGGCAAGACTAATTTTCATCCATTGCTCCACTCCGGATCATAAGGCTATTAATTGTCCTATACTTTCTTGCCGGAATTCTCAATCTACACCGGATATTGATCGCTCTTTAATGCAACATGGAAACTTGATCAATCCCCCTTTGATTATGTATTCTAACGATCAGATTACCACGCAGCGGCTCACCCATCGTTCCAACATTAGATGCAATTTCTGTGGGGCATACAGCCACGTGGCCTCGACCTGTTTCTCCAGACGATGGCGTGAACAATGGAAATGGGTCCCAAAGAAAATCCTCCCTTCCAAAAATACCCCGGACGGTCTCCATTCCGCCTCGAGTTTCCAAACGACACCGCCCAATGCCATCATCGCCTCCCTGCCACCACCTTCACTCTGCAAATCACATCCACTTTCCTTGACGACTCCGTCTCCGCTCCATCTCGTCGCCATGGCCAACTACCCCCTCAACCCGGTGCCTTTCTTGCCGCCGGGCTTCGCCGTCGAGCCGGGACCTGCTGATCGCTTGGTGAGCAGTGGGATGGTGGTTGGACCCATTCCGCCTCTGAACCACAAATTCTTGGCGATTGCCGAGGCCAGCGCCTATGTTCCTCTTCACCGTCGTGCCACCGCCCGTGCCGCAGTTCAAGGTTTGCTTCATGAGGCCCACCTCTTTACAACTGAAGAAAGTGATCACCCCTTTGGCATTGGGATCTTTGGATTTGCGGACTCTTTTCTTCGTGATTCTACGGTGGCAACTCCTTTAGAGCTTGAAGATCAGGATTTACTCATTACCTTCGTTCCGCATAATGAAGCTCTCAATAGGTGCATTACTACTTTTCGTCCCGCTGTCTGGATTATGTTTTTTGGTTTCCCCTATGACTACCAAACTGATTACTATATCACCAAAGTGTTGGGGGGATATGGATCGCTGATTTCTTGGTATAACCTGCGGCAAGAAAGAAGGTTCATGCTCATCAAAGCTCAAGTTATCCATCTTAGATTGATCCCCAAGAGCTTTGTGGTTTGGCAGCTTGGTGGGGCTAGGGATTGCTGGACTGTACAAGTAACGATCTGTAACGCCCCGGAATTGATGCGCCAGGTGTCTGCGAGTTATTTGTTAGCGTTGCCGTGTTATTTGCTTGCGTGTTGCAATTTGTCATGTCATCATGTGCATCTCATTTGCATACGTGTTTGTCTCATGCATCCCAGCATTTTCCCCGTTGTCCGTTTTGCAATGCGGCACTCCTATGTCCTCCGGCGTCCCCCTTTTGTCTCGTATTGTGAGCGGGTGTTAAACATTCTCGGAATGGACCGAGGTTTGCCAAGCGGCCTTGGTATACCACCGGTAGACCGCCTGTCAAGTTTTGCGCCATTTGGAGGTCGTTTGATACTCCTATGGTTAATCGGGTAACCGTAAAAGCCCTCTTTGTGTTGCAGCCCAACACCCTTCCAAACTGGGCCAAAACCCATCCAAACCCCCTCCATGCTCTCGGTCATTCGATCACGATAGTGTGGGCGAAAACCGCTCCTCATTTGGACTCTCCTAGCTCCCAGAATCTATAAATATGCCCTCCCCGTCCAAATTCGCACACGAAACCCTAAAAATTCTTCTCCCACCGCGCCGGACATGTCCGCCGCCGCCTCCTACGCCCATCAGGGCGTGCCACATGGCGCTCCGCCATCATCCGCTGCCGCCAGCCCGCGTCTGGCCCGCGGGGCCCGAACCGTTGCCTCCGCCGCCCCGCGCCCGTGCGCCGCCGCCTCCCTCCGCCGCCAGGGACCGCCGCCACCGAACCGTCCCCGCCGCCACGCCTGCTACTCCCCGCGCTCCGCCTCCGACCGTGCCCCGCACGAGCCGGCCGCCCCGCGCCTCGGCTCACCGTCTTCACCGACGCCCGGTCCTCCTTCGGCCGGATCTGGGCCGGCGCTGCCCCGATCCACCGACCCCGACTCCGGCCGCCATCTTCCTCAGCTCCGGCCGCCGTCCCCCGCAATTCTGGCAAGATCTCCGGCGAGGTTCGAGAAGATGGATGAGATCCACCCGTCCCTCAAACCAAACACCCTCGCCCCTCCAGGATCTCCTCATCCCGGGTCCTCCTCGTCCCGTTTTCAGAGGGTAAAAATCCACCAAGTCCCCAGATCTGTCATATTTTCATGCCCTGTTTATCGCATCATAACTCCACGCATACGACTCCATTTTGTGCGTCTAATATGTCAAAATGTTCGTCATGAGATGATCTACATTTCATTCCATTGTGCCATGTTCATTTGTGATTATCTTGATGCCTGAATCATCGTTGCAAGAGGGCTATATGATGTTAATCTGCTGAAACTGTTATAACTTGGTGATTTTTCATTTTTGTTGCATTTGTTGTGTGCATCCTTTGAGCATGATCTCTACTTGTGTTTCGAACTACGTCACGCCATCTTTACAGGGGTGCAATCCATGTATTTTTGTGAGTCTTGTAGTGAGTGCATCAAGCTTGTTAAGTAGGGTACTTGCTATTGCTGTTTTGCTAGGCTGAATCTGTTATTTTGTGATGCTATGTACACGTGGTGCTACAAGTCATTCTATGCATAATCTGGAGATGTTTACTACGGATGTTTTGTTATACATATCATGCTCTATCCATCCATGGCCCTGATTGCATTTATAGCCTGTTGTAGCTTGTTGTAATCTTGCTCTCAAATTGCTCAATAATGTTGCTGTCAGCCTGTTAACATGAAGTTCAGTTTTGCCATGTGTTTTGCTAGTGCTCCATGCACCCTATGAACTTTCTATTGACATGCTTAGCTTCATAAACATGTCATCTTGATGTTGGTTACCTTTTCATGCCATGTATTGCTCTGTGGTGAGTGTTGCAAGCTCACCAACATGCCTACTTATTGCTGTTTCTGCCTTGTATGAACCTGTCATATAACTTGCCATGTTTACATGGGTGCCATCATATCTTCTGTGCCCTTTTGTCTCATGGTCAGTAAAGGACTTTTGTTCTATCGCTTTAGTAGATTCATTCCATGCCTTAAGTTTCTATGATAAGTTCCTGTAGCATGTTGTTTGGTAGCTCTAAACATTGCAACCTGATGTTATTTCTGCTAAGCCTGAAATTGTTATTATTTGCAATCTTGCCATGTGTTTTGGAGCATGTTCTAGTGATTTCTGGAGATCGCTCAGTGTTCATGTTTTGTTATGCTTTACCTGTACATCATGTCCCTGCCTTTTTTTATGTTTAGGTGCTATAGCATATTGTTTTGATGCTTGCAATATGCCTAGTTGCTATTTTGGACAGCTTGTCCTTTAAACTTGTATAGTGTATGTGTGGAACCGTTGCTCAGTTTTGAGTGTGCTCTATATGAAACTTGCTTGATTTTGCATCTAGCTTCATATTATCATGTTGCATCCTTGGTTTGAGGTGTTTGATTGATGTTTGAATGCATTTTGCATCAATGCCATGTTTAACTTGTGTTGCTCATATCTTCTAGGCCGTAGCTCCGAACTAAATGAACTTTATATGTAACTTGACTAGAATCTTGTGTGGATCATCTTGGGGCATCTTAACTTGCTGTTTAACAACTTGAACATAAGGTTTATTCAGATCTGGACCAATTTCGAAATTTGCATATGAGGACTTACCGGAATTGTTATATGTTGTTTCCAGCCTTATTTAAACTTGCCTTGATGTGTTGCTCTTGTTTGCATCATCTATTGCCATGAGTAGCTTCATGTAGTCTTGTCTTGCATCATGCCTTGTTCATGTGTGGTGTGTTTACCATGTGGTGTGATTCTTCTCGATATTTCCCGTTTCGTTGCGATCGTGAGGATTCATTCGTCTACGCTTGGTTCGGCTTCATCCGTTCGTCTTCTTCATGGACTCGTTCTTCTTCCTTGCGGGATTTTAGGCAAGATGACCGCTACCCTGGATCTCACTACTATCATTGCTATGCTAATTGCTTCGTTCTATCGCTATGTTGCGCTATCTATCATTTGCTCCTCAAGCCTCCCAATTTGCCATGCCAGCCTCTAACCTTTCACCCTTCCTAGCAAACCATTGCTCGGCTATGTTACCGCTTTTGCTCAGCCCCTCTTATAGCGTTGTTAGTTGCAGGTGAACTTGAAGATTGGCCCATGATGGACATGATTATGTTGGGATATCACAATATCTCTTATTTAATTAATGCAGCTATATACTTGGTAAAGGGTGGAAGACTCGGCCTTATGCCTGGTGTTTTGTTCCACTCTTGCCGCCCTAGTTTCCGTCATACCGGTGTTATGTTCCCGGATTTTGCATTCCTTACGCGGTTGGGTGATTTATGGGACCCCCTTGACAGCTCGCTTTGAAAAAAACTCCTCCAGCAAGGCCCAACCTTGGTTTTACCATTTGCCTCACCTAGCCCTTTTCCCCTTGGGTTTCCGGAGCCCGAGGGTCATCTTCCCCCCCCCCTGGGGCCAGTGCTCCTCCGAGTGTTGGTCCAAACTAGAGCACCGTGCGGGACCATTCCTTGGCAACTTGGATTATGTCGGTACCTATACACTTCGCTTATCCGGTGTGCCCAGAGAACGAGATATGTGCAGCTCCTATCGGGATTTGGCGGCGCATCGGGCGGCTTTGCTGGTCTTGTTTTACCATTGTCGAAATGTCTTGTAAACTGGGATTCCGAGTCTGATCGGGTCTTCCTGGGAGAAGGTATATCTTTCGTTGATCGCGAGAGCTTATCATGGGCTAAGTTGGGACACCCCTGCAGGGTATAAACTTTTGAAAGCCATGCCCACGGTTATGGGCAGATGGGAATTTGTTAATGTCCAGTTGTAGATAACTTGACACCAGATCCGAATTAAAATGCATCAACCGCGTGTGTAGCCATGATGGTATCTTTTCGGCGGAGTCCGAGAAGTGAACACAGTTTTTGGGTTATGTTTGACGTAAGTAGGAGTTCAGGATCACTTCTTGATCATTACTAGTTGACGACCGTTCCATTTGCTCTCTTCTCGCTCTTATTTGCGTATGTTAGCCACCATATATGCTTAGTCGCTCCTGCAGCCTCACCACTTTACCCCTTCCTTTCCCTTTAAGGTTTGCTAGTCTTGATACCTATGGTAATGGGATTGCTGAGTCCTCGTGGCTCACAGATTACGACAACAATAGTTGCAGGTACAGGTTATGCAGTGATCATGACGCGAGAGCGATGTTTGCTTGTTTTGGAGTTCCTCTTCTGCTTCTTCTTCGATCAGGGATAGGTTCCAGGTCGGCAGCCTGGGCTAGCAGGCTGGATGTCGTTTGAGTTTCTGTTTGTGTTTCATCTGTAGTCGGATGATGCTCTTATGTATTGTGATGTTGTATTCGTGTGGCATTGTATGCCTTTTGTATGTATCCCCATCTATTATGTAATGTTGATGTAATGATATCCACCTTGCAAAAGCGTCTTCAAGATGCGCTTCTATCCTTGGTGGGACCTTCGAGTTCCTTTAGGATAGGGTCGCATCTTGGGCGTGACAAGTTGGTATCAGAGCCTCGACCGACCCTAGGAGCCCCCTTGATTGATCATGTAGTTTGGTCGTTGTTGATCCTAGAAGAAACTGTTTTCAGAGTCTAGTTATATCGGAGAGTAGGAATTCTTTTTACTCCTCAGCCCCATCATCGCTCTGGTAAGGAATCTTGACGTAGGTGTTTTGAATTACTTCTCTTCCCCTTCAAATTTTTCTTTAGGATCACGTAGTTGGTTTTTTGGTCGTTGGTTCTCTTCTCTTTTCATCCGGTTCATTTCTCGTCAATTGAATCGAGCCTCTTCATCTTTGAGTTCAATCCTCAGTTGTCTTCTTTTCCCACCCGCCCACCCCTTTTCTTCTTGAAGTCGGAGTCCATCATCGAGTATCCATCCTACTCGTGCGAAGCCTTTCCTTTCTTTCCTCAATGATTTCAACTGGTGTTTTCTCTTCAAGATATTCGTCGGTTTCCCCTTCCAAGTTGCCTTTGTTTTCCCGCCCTCCCACCCTCTTCTTCCCGGAGTCTGAGTCTGTTTTGAGCATCAATTTCATTCATGTGGAGCCTCTTCAGTCTTCCCTCAATCATTTCAACTGGTGAATTCTCGTCTCGGTGGACATTCTTCATCTCTTTTTCTTTTTCGGTGGATTCAATTCCAATTTTCGATAGTGATTATATTCTTTTCCTTGGATCAAGTGTTTTCCCTGCTCATTCGCCTCTCGCCATTTAATCATTCCGGAGTTCGGAAGACATCTCAGGAGATTCGTCTGTGTTCCAATTAATTCGAGGTTGTCACCTTATTCAAATATTTCAATTATTCCGGTGCATCATCTACCTGTTCAACAATCCTTTTCAACGGTGTTATCTCTTCAGTGGGCCCTAACCCACATGTCTTTTTCCAGGATCTTACCTGACTCTTCTAATTCCTCGGAGTTATTCTCAATTCTTTTCAAGTGTGACGTAAGAATGGATTTCATCAGTCAGATGCCATCTCCAAGATCGCTTTCAAATTCTTTTCGTCTTTGGTTCAACCTTTCCTCTTTTTCATTATTCCAGAGTTTCTCAACAATTTCGGTGGTGTTTCTCGTCGTCATTCTCAGCTTTGAAGACCGAAGAAGAGTTTTTCCTCTAAATCTTGTCCGTTCTCTCGAAGTTTCGTGGTTCTAGCTTCATGTTATCACTCTCGAATTATTCCATTTGTCAGATATTGTTTTCATCCATACGGAGTATTTCAGGAGTGTTTTTTTTTACGTCTCGATCATCCGGAGGTCATCGTCCCAGAAGAATTCTTCGTCCTCACATTTTGGCTACTGTTATCCAATTATCCCGGTGCTTCGTTCAAGTATTCTTCAATCAGTTCGCGATCTCTTCGTTCTCTTTTCCCTAAATCCCCTCAGGCATATTTGTTCTTCTAATTCTTCCCGGTGATTCAATCTCTTTCATCAATCATTTTCTAATTCTTACAGTGGTTCCTTCACAATCCCTTTTCCTTTCTTATCATATTAATTCATTCGTTCTTTTCAATCCTACCGGTGGTTCATGAAGACCTTCTCAAGTTTGCGATATGTCATTTCTCAATCCTTTTCAAGAGGAATAAGTTGCATGCCAATCCGTTATCATCAATTAAATTTGATAAAGGATAAGCATACAATAAATCTTATTCTTATTTCCTCAAAGTGAGTAATCCCTTCCTTCGGAGTTTGTTCTTGATGAATAAATTCTAGTTCCAAGTGTTTTCATCTTTTCATTCCGGAGTTCAAATTTCCTCGGCCATTTCGTCGGAACCTCCATCTAAATCACCGCAAGGCTCATCTCATTCTTTCACCCTTCATTTCTATCTCATCATCCTTTTGTCACCGGAGTTCTTCATGGTCGTTCTTCATGATTTAATTCATTTTTCAAGAGTTCATCAAGATTTTGTTGGTGGAGTTCAAGTATCTTTTCTTCTCGCATCTCGAAGTGCATTTAATTCTCTGTAACTTTTGAAGTGGAGTTTTGCATTTCTTCGTTCTTCTCAGATATTCAAATTCATTCAATCCTTCTTTCTAAGTTTTTCTTTCATTCCATTCTTTCAATTCTTCTGGAGGCATCGCATTGGTCCTCTCGTCAAGTGCCATCTCTTTGGGTGAAGCTCGGGTTCTATTCTTTCCATGTTCAGCCGGAGTGCTGCCTAAATCCTTTCAGTCTTATTGGTTTCTTATCTCGTTCTAACCGGAGTGGTTTCATAGTCTATCTGATTCCGTGAGCTTTCGATTCTCATCATGCTTGTGTTCCCCTCTTCTTCTTGAGTGCTCTCGATTCTTTGCTTCTTCTCTTGAGTTCTTGTTTCACCTCATCCCTTTTCCCTTCCGTCTCGGTCCTAAGATCTCGGGACGAGATCTCTTGTTAGTGGAGGAGTGTTGTAACGCCTCGGATTCGATGCGTCAGGTGTCTGCCAGTTATTCCTCGGTGTTGCCGTGTCATTTGCTTGCGTGTTGCATTTTGTCATGTCATCATGTGCATCTCATTTTGCATACGTGTTTGTCTCATGCATCCTAGCATTTTCCCTGTTGTCCGTTTTGCAATCCGGCACTCCTATGTCCTTCGGCGTCCCCCTTTTGTCTCGTATTGTGAGCGGGTGTTAAACATTCTTGGAATGGACCGAGGTTTGCCAAGCGGCCTTGGTATACCACCGGTAGACTGCCTGTCAAGTTTCGCGCCATTTGAAGGTCGTTTGATACTCCTACGGTTAACCGGGTAACCGTAAAAGCCCTCTTTGTGTTGCAGCCCAACACCCTTCCAAACTGGCCCAAAACCCATCCAAACCCCATCCATGCTCTCGGCCGTTCGATCACGATCGTGTGGGCGAAAACCACTCCTCATTTGGACTCTTCTAGCTCCCAGAATCTATAAATATACCCTCCCCGTCCAAATTCGCACACGAAACCCTAAAAGTTCTTCTCCCACCGCGCCGGACATGTCCGCCGCCTCCGGACGAAACCGCCGCCACCGCCGCGGCAATCAGGGCACGCCACGTGGCGCTCCGCCGCCGTCCACCGCCGCCGGCCCACGAGCCCGCGTCTGGCCCGCGGGTCCCGAACCATTTCCTCCGCCGCCCCGCGCCCGTGCGCCGCCGCCTCCCTCCACCGTCAGGGACCGCCGCCGCCGAACCGTCCCCGCCGCTGCGCCCGCTGCTCCCCGCGCTCCGCCGCCGACCGCGCCCCGCCGGAGCCGGCCGCCCCGCACCTCGGCTCACCGTCTTCACCGACGCCCGGTCCTCCTCCGGCCGGATCCGGGCCGGCACTGCCCCGATCCACCGACCCCGACTCCAGCCGCCATCTTCCTGAGCTCCGGCCGCCGTTCCCCGCAATTTCGGCGAGATCTCCGGCGAGGTTCGAGAAGATGGATGAGATCCACCCATCCCTCGAACCAAACACCCTCGCCCCTCCCGGATCTCCTCGTCCAGGGTCCTCCTCGTCCCGTTTTCGGAGGGTAAAAATCCACCAAGTCCCCAGATCTGTGATATTTTCATGCCCTGTTCATCGCATCATAACTCCATGTATACGTCTCCGTTTTGTGCGTGTAATAGGTCAAAATGTTCGTCATCAGATGATATACATTTGGTTCCATTGTGACATGTTCATTTGAGCTCATCTTGATGCCCGAATCATCATTGTAAGAGGGCTATATGATGTTAATCTGCTGAAACTGTTATAACTTGGTGATTTGTCATTCTTGTTGCATTTGTTGTGTGCATCCTTTGAGCATGATCTCTACTTGTGTTTTGAAATACATCACGCCATCTTTACAGGGGTGCAATCCATGTATTTTTGTGAGTCTTGTAGTGAGTGCATCAAGCTTGTTAAGTAGGGTACTTGCTGTTGCTGTTTTGCTAGGCTGAATCTGTTATTTTGTGATGCTATGTACACTTGGTGCTACAAGTCATTTTATGCATAATCTGGAGATGTTCACTAAGTATGTTTTGTTATACATATCATGCCCTATCCATCCATGCTCCTTATTGCATTTATAGCCTGCTGTAGCTTGTTGTAATCTTGCTCTCAGATTGCTAAATAATGTTGTTGTCAGCCTGTTAACATGAAGTTCAGTTTTGCCATGTGTTTTGCTAGTGCTCCATGCATCCTATGAACTTGCTATTGCCATGCTTAGCTTCATAAATATGTTATCTTGCTATTGGTTACCTTTTCATGCCATGTATTGCTCTGTGGTGAGTGTTACAAGCCCACCAACATGCCTACTTATTGTTGTTTCTGCCTTGTATGAATCTGTCATATAACTTGCCATGTTTATATGGGTGCCATCATATCTTCTGTGCCCTTTTGGCTCATGGTCAGTAAATGACTTTTGTCCTATGGGTTTATTAGATTCATTCCATGCCTTAAGTTTCTATGATAAGTTCCTCTAGCATGTTGTTTGATAGCTCTAAACATTGCAACCTGATGTTATTTCTGCTAAGCCTGAAACTGTTATTATTTGCAATCTTGCCATGTGTTTTGGAGCATGTTCTAGTGATTTCTGGAGATAGCTCAGTGTTCATGTTTTTTATGCTTTACCTGTAAATCATGTCCATGCCTTTTATTTTTGTGTTGAGGTGCTATAGCATATTGTTTTGATGCTTGCAATATGCCTAGTTGCTGTTTTGGACAGCTTGTCCTTTAAACTTGTATAGAGTGTATGTGTGGAACCGTTGCTCCGTTTTGAGTGTGCTCTATATGAAACTTGCTTGATTTTGCATGTAGCTTCATAGTATCATGTTGCATCCTTGTTTTGAGGTGTTTTCTTGATGTTTGAATGCATTTTGCATCAATGCCATGTTTAACTTGTGTTGCTCATATCTTCTAGGCCGTAGCTCCGAACTAAATGAAATTTATATGTAACTTGACTAGAATCTCGTGTAGATCATCTTGGGGCATCTTAACTTGTTGTTTAACAACTTGAACATAAGGTTTATTCAGATCTGGACCAATTTCGAAATTTGCATATGAGGACTTACCAGAATTGTTATATGTTGTTTCCGGCCTCATTTAAACTTGCTTGATGTGTTGCTCTTGTTTGCATCATCTCTTGCCATGAGTAGCTTCATGTAGTCTTGTCTTCCATCATGCCTTGTTCATGTGTGATGTGTTTACCATGTGGTGTGCTTCTTCTCGATAGTTCCTATTTCGTTGCGATCGTGAGGATTCGTTCGTCTACGCTTGGTTCGGCTTCATCCGTTCGTCTTCTTCATGAACTCGTTCTTCTTCCTTGCGGGATTTCAGGCAAGATGACCGCAACCCTGGATCTCACTACTATCATTGCTATGCTAGTTGCTTCGTTCTATTGCTATGCTACGCTACCTATCATTTGCTCCTCAAGCCTCCCAATTTGCCATGCCAGCCTCTAACCTTTTCACCCTTCCTATCAAACCATTGCTCGGCTATGTTACCGCTTTTGCTCAGCCCCTCTTATAGCGTTGTTAGTTGCAGGTGAAGTTGAAGATTGCCCCATGATGGACATGATTATGTTGGGATATCACAATATCTCTTATTTAATTAATGCATCTATATACTTGGTAAAGGGTGGAAGACTCGGCCTTATGCCTGGTGTTTTGTTCCACTCATGCCGCCCTAGTTTCCGTCATACCGGTGTTATGTTCCCGGATTTTGCATTCCTTACGCGGTTGGGTGATTTATGGGACCCCCTTGATAGCTCGCTTTGAATAAAACTCCTCCAGCAAGGCCCAACCTTGGTTTTACCATTTGCCTCACCTAGCCCTTTTTCCCTTGGGTTTCCGGAGCTCGAGGGTCATCTTTATTTTTACCCCCCCGGGCTAGTGCTCCTCCGAGTGTTGGTCCAAACTAGAGCACTGTGCTGGACCATTCCTTGGCAACTTGGATTACGTCGGTACCTGTACGCTTCGCTTATCCGGTGTGCCCTGAGAACGAGATATGCGCAGCTCCTATCGGGATTTGGCGGCGCATCGGGCGGCTTTGCTGGTCTTGTTTTACCATTGTCGAAATGTCTTGTAAACCGGGATTCCGAGTCTGATCGGGTCTTCCTGGGAGAAGGTATATCCTTCGTTGATCGCGAGAGCTTATCATGGGCTAAGTTGGGACACCCCTGCAAGGTATAAACTTTCGAAAGCCGTGCCCGCAGTTATGGGCAGATGGGAATTTATGAATGTCCGGTTGTATATAACTTGACACCAGATCCGAATTAAAACGCATCAAACGCGTGTGTAGCTGTGATGGTCTCTTTTCGGCGGAGTCCCGGAAGTGAACACGGTTTTTGGGTTATGTTTGACGTAAGTAGAAATTCAGGATCACTTCTTGATCATTACTAGTTGACGACCGTTTCGTTTGCTCTCTTCTCGCTCTTATTTGCGTATGTTAGCCACCATATATGCTTAGTCACTGTTGCAGCCTCACCACTTTACCCCTTCCTTTCCCTTTAAGCTTTGCTAGTCTTGATACCCATGGTAATGGGATTGCTGAGTCCTCGTGGCTCACAGATTACGACAACAACAGTTGCAGGTACAGGTTATGCGGTGATCATGACGCGAGAGCGATGTTTGCTTGTTTTGGAGTTCCTCTTCTGCTTCTTCTTCGATCAGGGATAGGTTCCAGGTCAGCAGCCTGGGCTAGCAAGGTGGATGTCGTTTGAGTTTCTGTTTGTGTTTCATCCGTAGTCGGATGATGCTTTTATGTATTTTGATGTTGTATTCGTGTGGCATTATATGCCTTTTGTATGTATCCCCATTTATTATGTAATGTTGATGTAATGATATCCACCTTGCAAAAGCGTCTTCAAGATGCGCTTCTATCCTTGGTGGGACCTTCGAGTTCCTTTAGGATAGGGTCGCATCTTGGGCGTGACACGATCCTTCGAAGTAGGGATTGGAATGCTATGCTGGCTGAAGTTCCTCCGGCAAGAGAAGAGCCACCGCCACCTGACGGCAACCCCACCCTCAGTTCGGACCTGATCTGACCGCCGAGCAGCTCTATCAGCAGCAGGTGCATAACTGGCTAGTCCAAAATGCTGCTCCCAACGAAGACGTCCCTGCTGGTCCTTGTCATGCTCCTCCCCAAGAAGGCTGGGGTGCCTGGCCGCCCTCTCCACCTGCTCAGCCTCTCGCCATGCCTCCACATCTGATGAATTTTTAGTCCTGGCTTGCTGCCCAGGGCCTCTCTGTTATGGATGGCGTTGTCCCTGACAACAACATTACTGATAATGCTGTTGATGCATGGAATGATTCGCTCACGGTTTTTGACAGCTCCAGTTCGGCCAGTTCTCGCGATGCCCTGTTCATACTGGATAATGCAAACATGTCTGTCAGTGCTGATCTCAGTCAAGAACTTATGTCTGTCTCTGTGGAACTGCTCAACCAAGGCATACAATTTGCTCTTTCCAACCAATGCAATCAGCTGGTGTCTCTCCTTTTGTCTGAACCAGTTCCTCGCCAGCAGCTCAATTTGTCCATATACAATGCTCTCCGCCCATATTTAGCTTCTATGGGTCCATGGCATCAGGCTTACGGCGTTCGGCTTGAATCTGTTCATGTTGAGATTCAGATTTCGGTGGTCAACAATGCTCTGCAGTTCACTCAGGTGGAGGGACCTATGCTTTCTGCCAACACCAATTCTACATTGCCTCCTGCCTTGGAGGCGGCTGCTGATGCTAGGGCGGGTCCTCTGCTGCTCACCGTTGCACCCACCCTGGAGGTACTACCTGATGCTCCACCACCACACCCCGCTAAACAGGTGATCTCTGAACCCATGATTGCTGCAGTTTCTGACGTAGCTCTTTCTTCGGAGCCACTCCTAGTGCCGGAAGGTCCTGCTCAGCTTCACTTGGGGGCAGTTTCTGAACCTCTACAAGTGTCTGATCTTTCTAAACTTGCTCCTGTCATTCAAACTGCTGTCGATGTTTCGATGGTCCCAGTTGACTCTGAGTTAGTGCCTGCGGTCCCTGATACCATGCTGTTTGGCCTTCAGTCTGTGATCGTAATGCAGGATAACTTGGCTACATCCTCTTCTGCTGATGATACCAGAATGATTGGCTGCAAAGGTATATCTGTTGCTCCACTCAGCACTGCTCCTCTTCGTCGCAACACCAGGCAAAACTAATATGACGGCTTCCGTGTCAACCTCAACCAAGACTCACGCCCTCCCAAGTCCAAGGTGAAGCCCAGGGTTAGTCCATCTGCTGTGCCCGCCTCTGACAGGCTTCAGACTGATATCCACACTGATGAGGTTCCTCCACCCACGGACATTTCCACTATGCAGCTTATTGGTGTTCAACTTTGTGCAATCCCAGCAGAGGAGCTCACTGAAGATGCTCTTAATGGGACCATCGCTGATCCGACTTCGCCCGCTCCCTAAGTTTACCTTTTTATCCTAGCGCGTTTTATGTCTCTTTTGCATAATTGGAACGTACTCTGTTGGAATGTTCGGGGCTTGAACTCTCCTAAAAAGCTCCTTGCGCTGTCTAATGCGATCAACTCTTCGGGCTGTTCAATCATATGTTTGCAAGAGTCGAAGATGCAAGACTTTAATGCCAGTGTCCTTAAGACCATTTGCCCACCATGTTTTGATTCCTTTGCGTTTATTCCCTCAATTGGTGCTTCGGGAGGAATTATAACGATTTGGTGTAGTTCTCTGTTCTCGGGTCACATGTTTATCCAAGAGCAATTTGCGTTGGGCGTAATTTTCACCTGAACGATCTCCTCGCACAGCTGGAAATTGGTGAACATATATGGTCCTTGCCAGGGTGAAATGCGCGATTGATTTACCCATTGGCTTTTTGATATTGATATACCCTCAATAGAAGTTTGGCTAATCCTTGGCGATTTCAACTACATTTGTTCTCCTGATAACAGAAATAAACCTGGTGGCAATGTGCATGACATGTTCACTTTTAATGACTTCATCAGAGAACAAAACCTCACTGAGCTACCGATCAAAGGTAGAAACTACACATGGTATAATATGCAGCAAAACCCTTTACTCGAGCAACTAGACTGGTTTTTTACCACTCTCAACTGGACTTCGTCCTTCCCAAACACCATGGTTAATCCCCTTGGGCGTCCAGTTTCAGATCATATGCCTTGCTCTGTTGTCATTCAGACCAAGATTCCTAAAAGCAAAATTTTCAGGTTCGAAACTTTTTCGATTGCACACCCTGGTTTCATGGAGGTTGTCTCCCAAGCATGGAGTAAACCACTGAAATTTGGCAAATCTGCTAATGCTGCTACAAGCCTCTGCCAAAAATTCAAAAATTTGAGACATGCCCTCAGTCAGTGGAGCAAGAAAATTTCCAGGCTTAAGACAACCCTTGCTAATACCAATAAAGCTCTCCTTGAGCTTGACCACATTGCTGATCGCAGAATGTTGACACGACCCGAAAACAACTTCCAATCCATTCTAAAAAAACACTTGATCAGGTTACTCCAACACCAGAAGAATTACTGGAAGAAACGATGCACTATTCGTTGGATTAAATTTGGCGATGAGAATTCCAAATTCTTCCAAGCTGTGGCCACGGAACGATATCGAAAAAACTTCATCTCCATCTTGAAAATCAATGATGACATCGTGGTAGAGGATCATGCTGGCAAAGAGTCTATTTTGTTTGAGGCTTTCAAAGCTCGCTTGGGGACAACTAAACCACCACAGATGAAATTCAACCTCTCCCAGATGCTACGTGACAGTGTGGATTTTGACAGCCTCACCATTCCATTCACTACAAATGAGATTGATGATGTAGTTAATGCAATGCCTCCTGATCGGGCCCCTGGCCCGGACGGCTTCAACGGTGCCTTTCTCAAAGCTTGTTCGCTAGTGATAAAAGAGGACTTCTACCGTCTTCGTGCGGAATTTCATGAAGGTAATCTCAATCTAGAAAGCCTCAACTATGGTCATATTACCCTCATCCCCAAGACTAGAGCTCCAGAATCGGTCAATGACTTCCGACCAATCACGTTACTCAATTGCTGCCTAAAGTTGATCACAAAACTCCTCGCTACTCGTTTACAAAAAATCATCTTGCAAATTGTTCACCAGAATCAATATGGCTTCCTTAAGGGTCGCACGATCAATGATTGCTTAGCCTGGGCCTTTGAATACATACATCAATGCCAAGATTCCAAGAGAGAGATTGTTTTGCTCAAACTCGACTTCGCCAAAGCCTTTGATACGGTGAAACACTCAGCTATTACTCAGATCATGAAGAGTATGGGATTCAATGACAAATGGATCGCCTGGTTCAAATGCATCACCTCTTCAGGTAAATCCTCAGTGCTACTTAATGGGGTCCCCGGCAAACACTTTTGGTGCAAGTGTGGCGTCCGTCAAGGAGACCCGTTATCCCCCTTGCTCTTTATTCTCGCCGCAGATTTACTACAAACTGCAATAAATGACGCCAAGCACAGCAACAATCTGCACCTGTCGATCGCCTCGAGCAGTGACAATCACTACCCAGTCATTCAATACGCGGACGACACAATCATTGTAATGCCGGTCTGTCCTGTCCAAGCAACCTACATGAAACAGATACTCACAGATTACGCTGATTCGGTGGGGCTGCACATTAACTTCCACAAGTCAACACCGATTCCTTTGAACACTCCGGAGGAAAAGTACAAGGTTATTGCTGACATTTTTTGATGCGCCTGTGCACAATTACCGTTCACGTACCTAGGACTACCTCTGGGCACGTCTAAGCCTACCGTCCTTGACTTGACCCCCTGGATCTGCAAGGCTGAGAGAAGAATAACCGCTGCCATGTCACTGATGTCGTATGCGGGCAAATTGGCTCTCATGAACTCTCTTGTCACCTCGTTGGCAATTTATCCCATGGGAATCCTTAAGCTCCCTCCTAAGATCATTGAGCAATTCGACAAGATTCGGAGACATGGCCTTTGGACAAAAAAAACTGAAAATGGTGAGAAAAGTAACTCGCTTGCAGCTTGGGACATGGTTTGTCGACCCAAGAAAAATGGTGGCCTCGGAGTTCTCAATCTCAAGGTTCAAAATGACGCAATGCTGCTGAAGCTACTCCACAAGTTTTACAATAAGTTTGACGCCCCCTGGGTACATCTAATCTGGGACACATACGATGATTCCACTGTCCCCCATGCTGCTGCCCCTTGCGGCTCTTTCTGGTGGCGTGAACTCATTCAGCTCATGCCTATATACAGAGGGATCACTAAGGTTAAGATTGGTGCGGGTGACACCGTTTTATTCTGGAAAGATGATTGGAACAACTCTATTTTAGCTGACACATACCCACGTGCTTTCTCATTCTCGTGTGATGAAGATGCTTCAACGCGGAAATTTCTCTCCATCACACATCTTGACCAGGCTTTTGATTTGCCCCTCTCGGTCCAAGCTTTCGATGAATTGAAAGCCCTTCAACAAAATGTTAGTTCCGCTGCATTAACTGACTCCAAGGATGCCTGGACTTGCACTTGGGGATCAACAGCCTTTAAAACCAGGACCTATTACACCTTCTATTTCCGGGAGATGATTGCCCATGATGCTTATCGTTGGCTGTGGAAGTCCAAGTGCATCCCTAAAATTAAAGTCTTTTGGTGGTTTCTCCTCTCCGATCGCCTTAACACAAGAAACATGCTAAAGAGGAGACATTATAATATTGGCGATAATTTGGACTGCCTGCTTTGTGGTCAACATGTGGAAGAAACGGTTGAACATCTCTTTTTCCATTGTACCTTTAGTGCCACATGCTGGACCAAGCTCAACATCCTCTAGCCGTCGCAAGGTGACAGATTGGACCTTATGATACACCTCAAGACCTTAAACCCTAGGAAGATGATCATGGAGGTTTTCTTGGTGGCAGCTTGGAGCCTCTGGAAAGAAAGAAATAACAACTACTTTCGCAAGATTGACCCATCAATTCCATCCTGGGAGGCCAGATTCAAGAGAGATTTTGCTGATATTGCCTACAGGGTGCCTCACAACAGAAGGGAGCTAGTGGCTTACTTACTTAGATCTATAGATTAGTGATTTGGCATACTTGATCATCATAATCTATCCCCCACTTGTATCATTCTTAGATCCCCTCCCCCCTCCACATGTACATATGCAATGTAACACTTGTAACACTGGCTGAATGTGAGTTGGTAATATATATGCAGTAGGAGCCTTTCCTACTGTCTAACCCCTTCAAAAAAAGAGAAACAATGCCGACACCGGCAGATCAACTAAGCGACGAAGATCGGTAACCGCTGCACCCACCGAAGAAGTACCACCGCGCTCCTAGCATTCCGGAGCATCGCGTACCAAGCAACACCTTCAAGAAGGAAGACGGTGCCGTCGCTGTTGCCCGAATGAGTCCTAGGGTTTCCCTCGGTACGCGGAGGGCAGTGGGGAAGGGGTATACCCGACGCCCTTCAGGAAGGTCCGGCAGCGCCCGCAGGCGTCACCGCGTCGGAGCCGGACGAGCCGCCAGGGATTTCTCCCGACCCAAGCAACCAACACCACCTCGGACCCTCCGAAATGCACCACCCAATCCACCGCCCACCAGCCTGTGCCACCACGGTCACCGAACCAACATTGCCGTCTCACTGGGGCCGCCAACACGAGACCTGGGGGGAGGGAAAGGAAACAACGGCCATGGGGGCAACCGCAACTCGACCAGCGGGAGGGGACAACCTCCATCGCTCTCGCGGAGCCGAACGGACTTTGACTAGTTATCGGAGTCCAAGGTACCGAGAAGTAATTTCTTTTACTCCTCTGATAGTTATAGGACTTTGACTAGGTGCCGGATATAGTAGTAAATCAAAAAAATTATTTCTTCGATCGATTTTAGAGGATTGGCTAGAAATGCCTTTATAGTTCTTCTCTTCAGAAAAAGCTGCAAGGCATAGATCAAAAGGCGACATGTGCTTTACTTAATTACACTTTCATCCTATATCTTGGAAGGAAATGTGTTCTTTGCTTTTGCTAAGGGCCATTCACGAATTTGTCGTTTTATCTACAATTGTGCATTACAATCGTACTATATTTCAAATCCGGTGCCCACATTATCCCTGAGCGCGCGAACACATTGCTGACATGATAAGAAAACGTGATACAGTGCAGTGTGCCATGTATGCATTGATGCACGTCAGGCTGGGAGATAACCGGAAGAGATATATGATCATACATGCTTAAGCTTATACTAAAACGGTTGCCACCGTGCCCTGAGATAGGCCGCATAAATCTTTGGTGTTAATTTTGTGAAAGATATGTAGTCGGAAATGATTGGAAAAGGTCGATTAGACTGCGTTGGTTCATTTGTGGCACTGCCAAGAATAAAAAATATCATTTGGGCATGGTGCTCGTATGCGGCACCTCCTCCAATAATGTGCACATCTTGACATCATATGCTTCTAAAAGTTCCTTAAGAGAATTTACCAAGAAAATCATTACTGTGAACAGCTTTCAGGATTTCAGAAAAAAGCATTACTCATGACATAACACAAGAATTTACCCATATTTCAGTAGTCCCTCGTCAAATAAATCCCAATCATCAGACTTAGAACCATCAATTTGGTTGTGCCATTTACATCAAATAACAAAGGGCCTTGAAGACATTACTACACATTTAGCTTAGCCTAGGAATGAAGAGTAGCAACAAACTCATACTTTTCGGCACCCATGTAGGATGTTTCGTAGCGCTAAAGACATCACACAGTAGTCCCCACAGAGCTGGTCACCAAAGTGGTTTGGCCATTTGCGGCTGAGCTCGTGCAGGATTCGTTTCATGGTTTCTTGTGCGGGATCCGATTCATGGTAGTTATGGTGTCGTTCGTCCTTCTCCTGAGGCTGCTCCACGATAGGGTCCTTGCCGGTGTTCACGAGAGCTGGTCATCCCTCCTCGGGCGACATTGGCCACCGATGACGAAGCGGTGTCGCTGCGGTGGAGCTCGGTAGTGATGGTGGAGCGTTTGGGCAAAGCAGAGCTTGGGCGCAAAGAAGAAGAAGAGGAGCGAGAGGGAATGGGAGGGTAAACCCTCTTTCATATCTACTATTCCCTTACATAGGGGAAGAGGAGAGTGAAGCGGCGGCAGGTTAAACCTGCAGTGTGGCATCAAATCCCCTCCCAATCCCTCATTACGGTGTTAATGATGTGCGAAGATCGAGGGGTCACCGTCATCCCTCATGCGGGAATCGAGGCACATGTCCACTTGCGTTGAGACGTGGCCTGGGTGGGCCCCTTGCTCACGCTTGCACGCTACCTAGATAGTAAAGTCAAAGGCTGACACGCGGTCTGGTTCGCCCGTGGATAAAACCGGTCTAGCTTGTGAGAACCAACCAATATGACTTTTGAGTCACAACGCGTGAAGTTCTCGCGCCAAATAGCTAGCTACGCGGGAATTCCTTCCTATGCGTAGGTCAGCCATCTCCTTCAACATTTCCAAGACCGAGGTGGTCTACTTCACCTCAAAGGCAGCTCGTCAGATGGAGGCCGACTGCGTGAAGACACTGTGTGGGATGCGCTTTGTTAAAATAGATTCAAGATCGCTGCCCGAAGGCGATGTGCGGTTAGGAGGACCCGAGGTGCAGCCAAGCATGTAGATCGATTCAAGGGCTCCAGTCGATGTCCCCCTTTAAAGCCTCTCATCATGAAGGCTTCCAGCCCGATGGGCCGGGATGAGGACCACTAAGTCAGTTCCACCATAGGCCACATTGGATGGCCCATGGAGAGATGCGTGAAGATTTCACAAGACTTGGAGTAGAATCCAAGTATATCGGGGCCGTGGAGGACTCTATCTCCGCCGATGTAGCCTACCCAGTTACATAACTCTAAGACCACCAGTGTGGTATATAAACCATGAGAGTCTTATGTCACAGGAAACTTTAACTAAAAATGCAATTCTATTATTCCCTCTGATCTATATTACTTGTCGCTGAAATGGATGTATCTAGACATATTTCAGTGCTAAATACAACCATTTGAGCGACAAGTAATATGAATCTGAGGGAGTAGTTAACTTTCAAACAAAAGTAAATATCTCAACTTAGGAGAGTAGAGTTGCTAGAAAACAACTTTGCAAGTAGAGCACTTTCAAAGGCACTTGGATGGCATGCAAATTTATTCATGTAATTGACCTCTGGTCATAAGGCTTTTGCATGTTCTCAAATGCATAAGGTAGACAATGGTCTTCCTTTTATTAAAAAAGATAGGAAAATCTTTTAGTTTCTAGAGCAAAGTTTGGTAGGTGCAACACATGGAAGAGAAATTGGTTAGTATCTAAAAGCATACCTGGCTCGTACCCCTTCATATCGCTCCCTCTAGGGCAACCAGGGGGAGGGCACCCTAGCGCTTCAGCCGCCGCCCCCTCCCTCCCTCTCCTCCACCTCCTTGTCCCCGGAGACGTTCACTGGCTAAGCCCAAGAGCTGCCAGTGATGGAGACGGTGGGGATCTAGGCTGTAGCCCCGCAGTCTGGAGGGATTGGCAGCGCGAGAGTTCGCCCTCGATCTTCGTCGTCCTGTCAGTTCGGCGCTGTTGCGGTGGCTTCGTAGTGGCGGGGGGGGGGGGGGGGATCTGGGTGGGGACGTACCCAAGCGGCGGTGCTTGATCCCTGGAGCAGCAGCTTCGGTCATGGCGGTGGCGGCGTCCCCTCCGCCGGGGATGACTGGCCAAGTGGTGGGTCCTTGTGGCGGCATCGATGGCGGCGGATCTTGGGATCCTACTCCTGGGGACGTCGTAGGATATGCGTGGCGGCCGGAGCTTCCACTGCCATTGACGGCGCTGGATGCGGGATCATAACGGTTGTTATCGTTGTATGGGCAACGACAGCGGCTGGCGCGACGATGGTCTTAGAAGGGAGAGAGGGATTTGGTGGAATAGTTGTTGTATTGCTTGAGCCTCATGGGCATATATATAGGAGTACATGATAATCTTGGAGTACAAGGCAAGGTAGAATAATATCCTACGCTATCCTAGCTTTCCCAATAATCACGATACTCAACATCCCCCCGTAGTCACAATGGTAGCGACACAGAAGGTGAGACTGGAGAAGAATATGAAGGCAAGCCGATGGACACCCCACACAGTCGTAACGGTCGATGCATTGTGGAAGGCGTGGCTGGAATGGAAACCGACGAGGTTGCTCAAGCAAGGCGGTAGCCCTTTGTGCCATTTGTCGAAGTAGCCGAGAGCGTACATGGTGTAGCCGTGGTCGAGGTTGTCGTACGAAGAACGTCGTGGTCAATGTCTAGTCGGGGTAGCCGGTGATGAGGAAGTCGCCGTGGAGCCACGGAAGAAGAGTGACGGCGGCGGCTAGGAAGGGAGTGCGGCGGCTATGCTTGAAGTAGGCGAGAAAAAACCCAACAGCGTGATGAAGAACGGCGCGGAAAATGGTGTTCCCACGCCAAGGGAGGCGGCGCGACGCATACCACTTGAAGTCGACGCGCGGGGACGGCGGTGGCCGCGGGCCCATGTTAGAAGGGAGAGAGGGATTTGGTGGAATAGTTGTTGTATTGCTTGAGCCTCATGGGCATATATATAGGAGTACATGATCATCTTGGAGCACAAGGCAAGGTAGAATAATATCCTACGCTATCCTTGCTTTTCCAATAATCACGATACTCAATAGGTGGGTGCTCCCTGTAGTGCGCGAAGTCGGAGCGGCGGCCCCTCTTCATCAACGGCGGTAGACTCCGGGATCGTGTGGGTCATTCGGAGTCTGGATCTAGAGGTGGTGACAGCCTTCTGAGGCCGATGGCGGTATGGGACGTCCCTTTCATCAACAAATCGGGTTCGATGTGGCTCGACAGGTGACACATGTGCCTCTTTCGGAGTTGTTGGGCGGTGCCTGTCGCCGACAGGTGAAGTCACTGCTGGATGTGCTACCGGTGGATGCTACGCACTGTATCTTATATGGAGACGTCAAGTCATGCCTGCTACCAGCAGGTAATGCACGGTGGCTCTGGCGGAGGCGTCATGTTTAGCCTGTTGCTGTCGGATCGAAGGTAGTGCGACAGTAGCAGGAGGCAAGCGATATGGGACGTCTTTTTCTTCCGTTGTCTCCTCCAGTGGAATCCAGCTATTGAGGTGTCGGTAGACGGATAAGGGTGGATGGTACAGACAACTTCAGTGACGAGTTTATGCACTCCGGTGGAAACACAATATCTCTGATCAGACTATGTCGGCGTGCGCCTATGTCGTCCTTGCTGAAGATGGTGGATTGAACCTTGGCTTTGGGGATGAGAATCCAGAGTTCAACCTTGTGGTGGACTCGCCATCATCGGCGCATGTGCGGCGATTCTTTCTTGAAGGCGTAACCTAGGAGTTGTGTATTTTTTTTTATATTGTCTCTTGTATCATAGGGATTAGTGACTATCTGGGGAGGTACTGTCGCGAGGTATACGACCTCAGCGTTTGTTTTCCACTTTATTTCTGGGTCAATAGTGTTCGGCTGTTGGATTTTGCACTCTTAATAATATATGGCTGCAAGCATCGTCCTGATGCAGAGGCCGGGGGTTATCCTCCTTTTAAAAAATGGATAACAGAAAAATAGTATGCAAGAGCTGAATGTGTTAGGAAATTATGAAAACATGCTCTCGCCCCGATTTATATATAAAGCAATAACACCCAGTTACACGGCATAATGATATAATGTGGTAAGGCAGCCCTATGACACAGCAAATCCCTAAATAACTGGACAACGTAAGCAAACACAACTACGCTGCCAAACACCTAAACACAGAACGGGCAGATTACAACCCCACGGCATGACCTAGGACTCCTAGCGTCCACGACAAAACCCTCAGAAGGGGAACGGAAGCACCGCCGCTGTCTAGCCCAAATAGGACAAGGGTTTTCACCGGAGGCTTGCCACGGGGAGGAGAACCACGGCGACGTATTCAAGAAGATAACGACACCCGCAGATGTCCTCACCACAAGCGCCAAAGCACGGAGTTCTCGCTTGCCAGCTCACCCATGACATCATGAGGCACCCAGACCAGCCGCGACGAGAGCATGCCTCTAAATCCGGATCTGGGCAATGCTACTCCTAAGAACAGAAAGTGTACCCGAACCATCCACCGCCGCACCCGCACCATCCAGACGACCAAGAAACGTAGCCACCGCTATCGCCATGGAGCCTGCCGGAAAGCCACCATACGGACCATTATCCGGGACCGCCGCCTCGGCTTCCACGCCCCGGTTGCTTGAAAAGTGAGCATCGGGGCATGCTTACCTCAATCGATAGCTTGCATGCAGCACAAAGGTTGGAATGGTAGCTCTCTGGTGGATTTGTTCACGTCCTGGTTGCTAAAATTCTTACATATGATTGATCTAGCTTATCTGATTGTTCAAATCATAGTCTTACTACTTGTTGTGGACATATCAGTTTGGCGCTCAAAGAAGACGGAAAGTAACATTAAATGGTCATGTGCTTTACACTTGTTATATTATCCCAAGAGTATCGCATATGTATATTTGTAACCATGTTATATTCCATTGTAGTTTTATGTTGAAATGTGAAAACTCAAAGTCCCTTTTGGATTAATAGTATTTGATGAGCAATCCAAAATGTTCAAAGCAATTTTACATAAAACACACATGATTAGAAAACCCTTCGTGTCACAATACAAATCTGTAGTTGTGCTACGAAACCATCACTATGGACAAATAACTTGAACGAAATAAAAGTTAATATAGAGCAGTGCTCTCTGCTTAAGCTCACATTCCGTTCCATATTTCTGATGGAAAAGTGTGATCTTGCTTTCGGTAAGAGTCGTTCATGAACTAGCCGCCTTGTCTGTAACTTCACACTACTTTATTAGTAACATTCTTAAGATTCAGTGTATGCCATGTTCTTGTGTGTCCCAGCACATTGCCACGCTAGAAATGGAGACACGCTAATGTCAGGCAGTTGGGGGATAAGCCGAGTGATCAATAAACATGTTATTATGTAATTTTGGTGTTCCGTTTTGCAGATACCGTAACATATACATGTTATTCTGTAATGGGGCCAGTTTACAGGAGGTCAGGTGAAGAACGGAAATTCTAACATTAATATAGCATATACATCCTATACTACCTCTGTACCGAAATACTTGTAGTTGGGGAACTTGCATTAGTTTCCTCAGCTACAAGTATTGTGGTACAGAGGAGTAGATCATATCAAACTCCATTTTGCTTATTCAGTGCACTGATGTGGTGTCTCGGAGCATGCTAAGACAAATTATGATGTTTCAACCACATTTATAGAAGCCCGCGTTGTCACCATCCATTGACCGGCAGTCCGTTCTCCCTCCAAGTCAAGAACCCTCCGGCTATGTCGGTCACGGCAGTGAAGCCCTGAAAGAAGATAGATTGCTTAACCATCATGTGTCACAGAGACGGCAGGTCAAACCATATTAGCTACTGATGGTGAGATGGATAGATACTGTGGCGCTAAGTATTTATGCTTACAGCGGAGCAGAGTTCGGCTGCTGCCATGAGAAGACCTCTTTCCACTTTGGCATCCCTGGAATCGACAAGTGGTAGACGTACGATGATGATCTCATCGTCCTTGCGGAAGATCGCTGACACTTGCTCGACAAAGTGCGAGTTCTTGGCCATTCCTGAGCCGGTGCTATACATGTTAGGGTATGTTCACGGCTCCTACCGGATGCCCACCACCGAACTCACCCTCCCTTCTACACAAGCAGCAAATCTGATCATGCAAGTGGTGGTTGTTGTGTGGTTTGTGCGTTGGTTAGTTATGTACCTGACGTCGAGGTAGCGGTGTCCTGCCAGCTGCAGCTCGTAGGCGACGCGCACGGGGACGGACGGCGGTACGGTCACCTCTGCCTGCTCCGCGTGCCACGCCGCCGCCGTATCTGGAGAAGAAGGAACATGCGTGTAAGAGCTTTGTCTGTGGACACTCGATGGATGGAGAGGATCGATCAGTCATACTTTGCACGTTCACCGTACCTGACTGAGCCGTGCATCCTCCTGACTACGCCCACCGGCCTCGCCGCCGCCACCACCCGACGAGTCGCCCTCGCAGGCTGCAGTCGAAACAGAGCACACTGTCGGCAAGACTGAAGGATAAGGATACCGTAATGGAAAAGCAGGCCAGAATTGTTATACTTACCTGTAGGAGATGAAGAAGGCGAGGGGCGGGCGGTGCGCTGGGAGGGAGACGCCGTGGACGAAGGAGCATTCCGACGCCATTGCTGGCAGTGTAGGTTTGTGTCAATCTCCGGTCCGGTCCTCCTCGCTCCTGTTCGCTCTTGGCGACTCCGGAGCTCGGCCGAACGATGAGTTCGAGCTAATATATATAGCTGCGGTGCAGATTAAGCGCTGATTTCTTGTTGAAACGTGGTAACCTTGCACAAACACAGGGCATGAGAAGACATATTTATGCTTGGTTCATGACTTGTCCTCGCCTCGTCGAGGACATGGGACTAGGATCCATCCGACGTTCAAGTGACTGTGACGGACTCCATCGACTCGGGACATATCCGTTTTAGTGCCTTCTAGGTTGGTTTTTTTAGAGAAAAGGCAATACGCCCGACTTTATAAATAAAGCCATACGGCAGGTCACGGTAACAACGCAGGAAAGTAGCAGCAGCCCGAGGCCCCAACAACGGCCAGAGAAAACACAACACAAGGAGAAGTCTGGTACATGGCACCCACGCCAGTACACGACACGCAGGCCGGAAGAAAGACCACCCTACTGGAGGACGCCAAGCAGTCAACCAAAAGCCCTTAGTCACCCTGCGCTTGTCTGCAAAGAAGAGACGTCGTCGTCCAAATTTTGGAGGTTAACGCAGTGAACGTTTCATGATTGTCGTCCTTAGTCAATGATTTCCACTGCTGCAGGAGGGCACATGATTGAAATAAGCAGTCAGCAGGTTTAGCAGGAAACACATGTTCAATAGTAAATTTATTCTTAGTCGTCCAAAGGGACCAGCACAACGCTCCCAAGCCCACCCAGAAGAGACGCCGAGAGATGCCTGAAAGGTCATGGGCCAAAGCCCGCAGCTCCGCAAAGGAGGCAGGGGCACAAGAGACGTTTAACCACTCCCGAACGCAACTCCAAATGAGCTTAGCCAGGTGACAATGAAAAAAGATATGTTCAGTGTCCTCAACATCACCACACAGAGCACAAAACTGGGAGCCCGGGCCATTTCTCTTACGAATTTGATCAGCCGAAGGTAGCCGACGCCGAAAGGCTTGCCATAAGAAGATTTTAATCTTAGGGGGAAGACGAGCCTTCCAGACCTGGGAGAAGCGATTAGTGGGCGTGCCCCCAACGAGCTTGGATAGAGAGATTTCACCGAGAACCGACCAGAGGAGGACAACGGCCAGATCACCGAGTCCCTAGCCGTCGAGAGCGAAGGGAAGAGGGCAGTAAGACGTTGCCACTCTTCGAACTCTACAGGCGACAAGGAACGCCGGAAGATCAGGTTCCACCCCTGGGAGGCTAACCTAGCAATAGAAATGGCAGGGTCCGAACAATAAGAAAACAGGGTGGGAAAGGTCACCGAGAGTGGTGAATCTCCACACCACGAATCTAACCAAAACCTTATCGAGGCACCGTCCCCAACGACAAACTTAATGAAGAGTTGAAAAGTCAGCCTAACTTTGACCAACGCCTTCCAGAACTGTGAGCCACCACGCGACATGGCAAACATTGGGCTGCAGGATGGGAAATATTTAGCTTTCAGGATGTCCAGCCACAGGGGCTGGTCCTCCGCACTCATAATCTTCCACCACCATTTAATCAGTAAGCATTGGTTCATGATGGACGTGTTAAGGATGCCCAACCCCCCAAGTTTTTTGGGTCTGCACATCAGCTTCCATTTCACAAAGCGATACTTACGGCGGTTGTCCATCGCATTCCAGTAAAAAGCACCATGGTGTTTACCAAACCCTGCATGAATCCTAGCCGACAAGAGGTAGAAGCCCATCAGGAACATAGGGAGGGAGGAGAGGAAGGCGTTAATAAGAGCTACTTTACCCACATTCGAGTTGTATCTGCCCCGCCAGGGTAGAACCCTGTTACCCACCTTGGTAACTACAGGAGCAAAATCCTTAGCACGAAGCACATCTGGGGAGATCGAGAGACCTAGGTATTTGAAAGGAAAGGACCCCAACTTGTAATTGAGAAGGTGAGCCACTCGAATGGCTTCCGAATCCTCGACCCCAGTAACAACCACTTCACTTTTAGCAAAATTAATCTTAAGGCCCGACATCGCCTTGAAACATAGAAGAATAAACTTAAGGTGCGCTATGCAGGCATCGTTTAGCACCACCATGATAATGGTGTCATCCGCGTATTGGAGATGGGTCAGACCAGGGGGGATAAGATGATTGCTAACAGGGGATATATGCCCAGAGGCAGCTGCCCTAGATAACAGGCGAGATAAAGCATCAGCCACAAAATTAAACAGGATAGGCGAGGCAGGGTCACCTTGCCGCAGGCCCCTACCATTAGCAAAGAACTTACTGACCTAGCCGTTCACATTAATAGCAGTGTGCCCCCCGAGACTAACTGCATAATTCTATGGACAAGGCGACCATTGAAACCTTTGGCCAACAACACTCTACGCAAAAAAGGCCAGCTAACCGAGTCGTAAGCCTTCTCAAAATCAAGTTTAAGGATGACCGCTTTTGTTTTTCGGATCTTAAGGTCATGAACGATCTCATGAAGACATAAAACGCCATCAAGAATGAAGCGACCTTTAATAAAGGCCGATTGAAAAGGGCTGATGGTACGGTGGGCAATGGGAGCAAGGCGCGTAGCCAACCCTTTGGCCGGAAACTTGGCGAATTATTAATAAGAGCAATCGACCTAAATTGCGAAATCAAGTCCGCGCCCTTGACTTTAGGAATTAAGGTAATGACCACATAGTTAAGGCGCGAGACATCCACCGTACCCAACCAGAAGCCTTGAATAACTTTACAGACAAGATCCCGCAACTGCGTCCAGAATTTTTTGAAGAAAGGGATAGAGAAACCATCAGGTCCTGAAGCCGCGTTCATGTTAGCCGAGTTTATCACCTGTCAGATCTCCTCGTCAGAAAGGGGGACCATAAGACCCATGTTTTCATCAGTAGAGATCTTAGAATCAGAGTCCCAGAATCCAGGACAGAGGCCAACCCCCAGGTCAGGCTTAGAGCTAAGGAGATTGGAGTAGAATCCCACAATGTGGGCCATAATGATGGGTTGGTCCGAGGTTCTAATGCCATTAATAACCAGGGAATCAATGAAGCATCTGCGACGCTTGCCATTGGCAATCGCAAAGAAATAAGCCGTCATCGCATCCCCCTTCAAGGTCCAATTAAGGGTCCCACACTGGCGCCAATAAATTTCCGACTGGTGGTGCAGCACCAGTAAGGCATCTTCCAGGGCATAACGCGTGGCCCATTGAGAGGGGGAGAGGCCACAAGAGTCGGTCATAAGATCAAGATCCCAGATTTGAGATTCTAAGGAGTCCTTTTCTTTACGGGCCTCAGCCGCCCTGTTTCTAGACCACCCCTTAAGGAATTTGCGAAGCTCGTAGGAGAGTTTATGCCAGTCATCAAGAGGACCAAAGGAGCGAAGAGGAGAAGAGAGAAACGTAGTAATCCGAGACCCAAGCATATCATAAAAGCCCTCAATCAAAAGCCAAGAGGCATCAAACTGGAAGCGGGAGGTCGTGGCGATAGGTAAAATACCCGCGTCAAGGACAAGAGGGACATGGTCAGACCCAACCGCAGGCCTGGCTTTGAGCAGAGCACGAGGAAAAAGCAAATCCCACCGATCAGACACAAAAACCTCGTCCAGCACCAACCGGACCGGGGAGGCTTGATGGTTAGACCAGGTGAAACGAGCCCCCACCCTAGGAAGCTCCCGAAGGGCGCAACTACTAATGAAATCATTAAAGTCATTGGCGAGAGGCCACGAGAAGTTAGTGTTGTTCTTGTCGGCCGGCGAGCGAATCAGGTTAAAGTCTCCCCCAATAATAAGAGGTATAGTGCATGCCTCAATCTTGCTCGAGATTTCATCCAAAAAAAGGGTGGTAAGCGAATGATCCGCAGGCCCGTAAACCACCATGAATTCCCACATCATATTAAGTTGGCGATGATGAACTACACAACTAGCCCAAAAAATACCATGATCAAAAGTAATGAAGTCAAAGATGTCCCGCTTGGAGCCAATCAAGGTACCCCCAGAATGACCCGAAGCAGGAAGAAAGTGCCAGTCATATCTACCCATCCCAGCGATCGCAGACAATTCAGAGGGAGAAAAGGATTCCTTGAAAGTTTCGACCAAACCTAAAATGTCAATGTGTTCCCCACACACCAAGTCGTGAATCTGGTCGCGACGCCCCCTAGCACCGAAACCACGAACATTCCAGAAAAAGGCTCTCATCTAAAAGAAAGGTTTTTGATACGGAGACTCGATCTGCACAGGGCCGCATAAGCCTTAGGCCGTTTAGAACGCCCAGATTTAACAGGAACTGGTGGGGGGGGCAGACGCCTGGCCACAACCAATATTTGCATCTGCCACCCCGGGCTGACCCTGCACCCCTGCAGGACCAGCACCCTTCGCGGCATCCATAGCCTTAGCAATGGCAGCCTGAGCTTCCTCATTCGCCTGAATGATAGAGAGAAGTTGAGAGGAAGCGCCCATCCCCGGTTTGTCAACCATCCAATATCCGACATAATATGCAGCAAATGATCGTCTGATATAGCAGGTAAAACTAGGCAAACTGGGGAAGAAGGAAGAGCATGGGGAGGGGGAGATGAACCTGCAGGAGGGAGATCTCTAGCCGCAACGCGACGTTCCGCACGCTCCGCCATCGAGACACCGGAGTCCGCACCCGCCAACCCTTACGCGCCATAGACGCAGGAGAGCGGAACACCGGCGAGCCCCTCGCCGCCATCGCCGAGCCAGGGCCAGACCCTGAGGCCGCGCTAAGGTCCTGGTCCAGACGACGAGCCAGCCCTGCAGCAGAAACCTTGGAGGCCTTGGAGGTGGATGAAGCCCGACTCTTAGCAGAAAATTCCGAACCGAGACCTTCTTCTTCTTCTTGGTGGGAAAGTCAGTGGAGCGCCTAGGAGAAGTAGGGAGATCCTCAATGCCAGAGAAGGAAGGCGACTGCGGGCGAGTAGGCATATTGGAACAAGCACCAGAGATGGGGGTCCCCTTGCCAACCACCCCATCTCGTGGATTCTCCTTCTGAGGATTAGGGGCCGGGGCATTCTCCTTGAGATTCTCACGATCATCGGAGTCCATCTTGTCCCATTCTGATTGAGTGAAGCACAGATCCGAACCCCCATTGTGTTTATGCCCCCCAGCCGATCCATTCCCCTGCGTGTCATCTTGGTCAGAAGGTTTGGAAGGAGGAGGCAAAGGCGCAGGTGGAGGGGGGCATGGAGGCCAACGCCCTCAACCTGAACACGCAGACGGACACCTTCAGGGGAAGGAAAGACATCCACAGAGCCAAGAACAGATGTCGGGTCAATGCACCACACGCTGAGACAAACCGGGCCAACCTTCTCGAGAGATTCCACGTCCACTTCCATAGGTTTGCCAATGAGGTTACCAAAAGCCATCATGAATTCCACAGACCGAAGCCCAACAGGCACATCATCAACCAATACCCAAGTCTTGCTGAGAGGACCCACCACCTTCGCACCACAGGTAGCCACTTTGACAGAAACCACAAGCTGATTGAGGGGCAGAGTAAAGCTAGTACACGACGAAATCATCCTTAGGCAGTCCTTGGAGGGAAACACCACTGCGAACTCAAAGTCTGAGAGCTAACGCACCTGCCAGTCCCAACCACCCTCATCCCAAATCTTCATGCCGTCCAAAAGGGTCTACGGGGATATTTTCTGACCAGACACTGTGATAATAGCTGCATTGGAAAGGGAAGGTGCAGCCATCACGAGAGGAACCTCAGCATCCAGAGCGAAAAAGGAGCAGCCAGGCAAACCCAACCTAAACTGCACAAAGGAGGGACCCTTGGTGCGATTGCGGCAGTCCACAGTTAGGTGGCCATCAGATCGGCAGATGAGACAGAAAGGGGGATTAGTGCACCTCGATTGGAAGTGGTTCGGGTGGTGGCAAGCAAAGCAGGTGAGGGTCGGAGAAGGGCCCGAGGGAACTGGGTGATGGCGAGGAGCAGGAGCTGGAGGCTGCGGCGGCGGCAAAATGCCATTACCACGAACCCCCGAGGAAGCGCCCGGACCAGGAGGAGGACGCCGCTCCCCAGCCAGCGAGGAGGACGACCCAGGGCCAAAGCGCTGCCCCGAGCGGGAGGCCGCGCCGACCCCGAAGGAGCGGGGAGGAGGCCAAGGCGGAGGGACCGCCCCCCGGCCTTGATGGGGCGAGGCGCCGAAGAAGAGGAACCACCAGTCGCCGAAGCCGCGGCAGCCTCCCACGGATCCGGCCCCGACCCCGACCCAGCACCAGATCCAGGGAGCGCCGTCCCAGATCTGGCCACGGAGCGGTTCGACCCCGCCTCCCATTCCTCCCGCTCATGCACAGGCCCGCGCGCCGCCCGGTCAGCCTCCATCTTAGAACGGAGCTCAGCCTCATAGGCCAGATCTGCACCAGAGCCCGGCGAGGACTCCCTAGCCCTCTTGCTTCCCGATAGGGCCTCGGAGGAGGACACCCTCGACTTGTCCATGGCGAGCGCGTCAGCGAAGGAGAGGAGGAGGGGGGGTGGGGAAGAGGCGGATCTGGAGAAGTGGCGAATGGGACAGCGCGCCCTGCGAATATCAGCGGCGGAGGCCGGAAACCCTAGGAAGGGGAGAAGGGCACCGCGGCGCACCCATATATAGCCGTAGAAGGCCGAGCCAGATTGGGCCGAACATGCCGCAACCGAAGCCCGGGCCAAAGGGGGGGAAGGCCGGGGCGCAGTGGCCACTACCACTTGCCCCGGGCCCATAGACAGAAGGGGGGGGATAAAAGACGACAGGGCCGGTGGAGCGGGCGGACCGGGCCGAGCCCCAGCACAGGCCACCAGGCCCACAGGCCTATCAAGGCCCCCCGAGCCCTTCGAGCAACCCGGATCTAGGGTTAGGTCAACAACTGCCTCCAGGCGCACCGACGCCTCCGCCGCCGCCGCCGACGGCCACGGCCGGGGAGCAGGAGAGCAGGGAGGAGAATCAACTGGAGAGGCCAACCCACCCAGATCAGGAGCCACAGCAGACCGGGGAGGACGAAGGGTAACACACACCTGAGAGGAAGCCGGATCAACACCAACCACGCGACGGCGGCGCCCAACCCGCGACCAACCAGGAGACCCCGACGGCAGCGCCACCGGCCTGCCCCGGCCGCCCGGAGCAAACTTCCGGGACCGGCCAGCCACAGGCCCCGGAGCCACCACCGGCACCCCCAACGGCAGGGCACACCCCTCCGAGTCGGAATCAGAGGCTGAATCCTCCAAATCGCCGAGCGCCCAGAACCGCGAGCCAAGGAAAGGCGCCGACGCCAAGGGAGCCAGCGACGGGGACGGCGAGCGCCCGGAGCAAGAGCCACAGGCCCGCGCCACCGAGGGCAGGAGGGGGGGGGAGAGGGAGGGGCGAGGGGACCATGGCCAACGGCGAGGGAGGGGACGGAGGGGGACGAGGGGAGGGGAGGGGGGAGGGGGGAGGAGAGACAACCATCTCTCAGGACATATGGTTTTCTCTTATTGGAGAGCCTGAACTATGATAAACTCCTCTAGGTTGGTTTTGGATAAGGAGGAGATCATCTGGCCACGTATCAATCCTCATCTCATCACACGTCCTTGCATCGGGGACCACGTACTAGCCAGTTTCGATGTGCACTCTGTTCCTCTGGTAGTTGGTGGGTTTTCTGACAATTACATTGAGCCATTGGTTGTGTCACACACGTTAGATTTGCCCTTAAATTTAAAAATCCTCGTTTCTGTCCAAGCTAGTTCGCTCCACTTATTCTTTTGCCTTTGCCCTTTAACCTTTTGACCGACACTTTCAAACTTCATAACAAACTCATACTAACTCTGAAAAATGCAAAATAAAGATATCAAAATATTCAGCAAAACATCATCTATATGTGCATGTCATTTGCATTCATGAAAAAAGTGTCCGAAACTTACCATCTCAGTTTGAGATCATATGATCTCAGCATGAATAGTAAAAAAAAAAGTCAATAAACAATCTGGATTGGACTTGTTTCCATGTTCCATTTACATTGAACACAACATGACGCTAACCGCACGAAGACAACAAACGGTGACCCACTCCACCAAACAAGATGATCTCCCAACAGTAGTTGAAGTTCCCCTCTAGATGTCCGTATTGATGCCCTTGCCATGTGGTTAGGTGGTTAAGGTCATTCACACTATTTTTGTGTACATCAGAATTTGATTTGACCATCTGGATTGGAGTTGTTTCCATGATCCCTCATTTACATTGAAAATCCCCTTATGTCATTTCCCCATATTTTCTTTCACATAAGTCATGATTTTTGACTGATGTGGAAAAGTGTTTCATTTACTCAATTTGCTGAAATTCCCCATCACATACAATGAACAATCGAAAGTAGTTTCTCTTTGATGTTGTACTTCTCTCGTGCACCCATAGTAAAATGAATGAAAATTAGAATACTAATAATTTAACCAGAGGATAACTGCACTTCAAACAATAATGCCTTTGCTTAAATAATATATATTTCTTCGGTACAAAATTTCATATATGTTCCAGAATTTATATTGTTATAAAATATAAGTCATTTGTGTTATTCAATATTTTTTTTCTGGGTATGTTCTCGAATTCCCGCTGCAACATGGGAGGCATCTTTCTAGTTTTCAAAGTTTCAAAACCTAAAGTTTAGTCTCCTTTTCTGTGAAAACCTAAAGATATGAATTTTATACCAGGAAACTCCCACCCGGGTTGCACGGAAGGGCAGCGCGGGAGGCGATCAGAATTCAGATCTACCAGCCAAGAGAACTCCATCCCCGTCACACCGTTCACCCCGCTGCCACCGGAGCCGCTCGACGATGGACAACCAATGGTAGGGTGCCCCCTCCCCCCTACTTCTTCCTTGGAGATCTTCGTCGATCTCCATCTACGTATGGCCGGTCTTCCGACCTGGTCCGCGTTAGGGATGCCTTGACTTGATCGCTGTCATGCCGGCACCGGCGCCGATGTTTTGCGTTGCTCGGTGTTAGTCCTGCCAGGTGCTCAGCGAGTACTGAGTGAGCGTCAAAGTGATCATCACTAGATATGCCCCATAGATTGATGATGTCCATGAACCGGAGCCGTGCATGCGCAGGCATCCACACTTGTCTGTTGACGACACATACATTAATATTACATGGCAAAACAATCACATGAGTGAATCTTCCTGTTGCGGCTTCATGTAGGCACATTGATATTAATGTGACTACCTTCCACGCCGAAAGAGAGCATTGAATTACGTTGATATCAACGTTCCTCTGCCATCATTCATTGATGTCCACGGCACCTTGGCGACAGAGCACGCAGAGGCTTGGTGGTTCAACCTCACGACGGAAACCTAATCATATATTCCAGATGTTGCTATAATTCTTCACGTACTTGCGCTTTTAACTCTAGTCGAATATTTTACAATCAGGCAACACATATCCTATCAATGTGATAAGGTAAATGTTCGCTAGTGATTTCTTTATGCATGTCTCTAAATTTTCATTTATAATAACAAGCACGATTTATGTTAATTTTCTACTTTCTGTTGTATATGATGTAAACATTGCACGGGACCAACAAGAAACCAACCTAGTAAATTTCCATCAACCATGATTACATCGAGTAAAAAAAATTATGTCATGGGTCTTATTTATTTCTTTAGAGTTTTCTTTATGCAAAAAACTTCACATTGTTTTCATGACAATTTATTGACCGTCGATATATAAAAAATACATAGACTATAAATGATGGGTATGGCTAGGTCTCTAAGACTTTAATCAAGTCTCACTCAAGTGATATACATATAAGAAAGAAAAGGAAAAAACTGGAAAAAAAAAACTTTGTATGAATCTTCACGCAAGATCTAAGAGATATTGTACCGACTGAGACATAACGAAGCCTTCGACTAAGACTTAGCAAAACTGATAAATGATATCTCTTATGTCAATAAGCCCAAAGGGATGGAGGGGCATATACTAGCCGCAACTGCTGCTGGATCTCGGCCTCCCTCCTTAAATCGGTAGGCGATGGCTCGAAGCCCTCCGGGATGAACCCGCAGCAAACGACATTGGACTCCTCCTCGGTGAGGTCGGTGAACCGGTTGATGCCCTGGTGGTTAGTGTCGACCCCTATGGCGTAGCCGGCGTTGTTCGAATCGACTTGACGGAGGGCGTCCTTGAATATGGCGTACCGGTGCTCCTCGTGGTCGATGGAGCTGTAGAACTTGTTGTTCGTGGCTTTCCACTCCGCGAAGATCCGCCGGGTCTCCTCCTCGCTCCTCTCCCTGTCCCAGGACCAGGCGGAGTAGCCGTCCTCGTGCCAACCCTGGTCGATGTGGCGGAGGTGGTGCTTGAACATGTCGTACGCGCGCTCCTCCTCGTCGACGGAGCTGTAGGTCTTGCCGAGCTCGGCCTTCCAATGCAGGAAGATCCGCCGCGTCTCCTCCTCGCTCCTCTCCTTCTAAACGCTGTGAGAGTGTTGCTCGTGGCTCGCGCCGCCGCCAGCAGGCACACCAGCAGCAGCAGCGCCGCCGCCGCCATGGTCTTCATCACGACGGGAAATTTGGGTGGGGGACGGTCTCGGTTGATCGAACTCTAGTCGAAACGCTCACGCGCGGTGATCAATCTATGTTTGGGTTGTGTGCTGTATATTTGAAGGCTCACGTAGCCACAAGAGACGAGACCTACACGAATCCCATGCAGTGTCCGAACCACCCACGCTGGATGGATTTGAGCAGCCCAAGCAAAATCAATCACCATCTTTTTGTTGGACTCGATCTCGGCCATAACAACCACAGGAGCACCCCACTTGGCTCTACCGTTTATAAGCAGTATAATGAACTTTGGGTTAGTGCCAATAGTAACATTTTTTACATGAAACACTGGTATTCCTTTTTCTTAGGAAAGGCCTTCATCGCTAGCTTTATTGATTGTTAAGCAACATTACATCGTCAATAAGTTTTGAGTACAGCCAACTAGGGGGATCATCATCCCAAGTACAGGAAAAATTTATTCAAAAAATATATTTAGCTATCTCATGAGCCGTGCCATTAGCTTCTCCGGAACAATGTAGAAAGTCGACCTTCCCGTTCATAGTAACCACATCCACACATTGTGCATAGATTACTGCTGCAGGGTCCCACCATTGGTTTGCCCGGTGCAAAAGTTCACAACTTCCATGGAATGTGATTCGGCCATTACTCTTTGAAACACCAAGTTGTTTGCAAGGATTAGCCCCTCTTTCATAGCCATCACCTCCATCGATACTAACCAAGTTTTGAAGGAAAAAATTATGAAGGCTTAGATGAGAACTTTTTAAAATTTTGCCCCCCCCCCCCCCAAACTCTTGTATTTTACATTTCGCCCCCCAACATATGTTGTCTAGCTCCGCCACTGGATACTACATCTGCCGCATGTGGGTGGAAGTAGCATCTACCTGTTAAGAATTTGCCAGAGAAGTCTTAGATGACAGCCACTGTAGCTCATGCACCTTTGTCCGCATGAAAAGAAGCATCTACATTTAATTTAACAAAACCCGGGTTAGGCTTAGACCATTTCACTTGAGCATTTGGAGTCACCGTATGGGCACTGGCGGCAATCGCGTGGCCAGCAATCCCCAAAACTGACAAAGGCCATCTGCTCATGGGTGGAACTGATTCATTGAGCGAAGATTGTCTGCGGAGCCACCATAAGTACCAAGCTCCAATGGCTATCATTTCATGCACATGCACACTCAGCATATACTGAAGGAGTTGATTCATTTGATGAAATATTTGCTCGGCAGAGTTTACAAGTTCACCCAAATATTTGGGATCTCATCCACCCAAATATGGAATAGATGCGTCTAAACCCGCCAAAACATGTGCCGACTTGTTACAATAACGAGGCTTTTTTTTTAGGAAAACTTACGAGGCTTGTACATGAATTGGAACTCAATGAAGGCTAATGTCAAAAAGGGCCTTTACTACTCGGAATAGAGCTCCGTTGCTTGTACTAGGTCCATACAAGCTCACCGCATTGACTAGCGACGTGAGCCTCCACCTGGGATCGAATCTTGGTCCATCCTTTTTTTACTAGATGGAAAAATATGTTTTTTCCTAGGTACATGACATTTTTTCTAAAAAAATAACAAGGCAGTTTTATAATTTGTTTAAGTTTGTCACATGGCAAATTTAAACTTTTTTCTAACGTTCACAAGTCAAAAAAATGTATACTTTTTTTATTATTAATACCATGCCATTTTTATTTTTAAGAGGATAACATTTTCTATCTAATGTTCACGAGTCAAGTTTTAAATTGCAGATAAAGTTTGTTTTTGTTTATGGTATTTTTATCTTTAATAACCTAGCATTTTTATTATTAAGAGGATAATATTTTTTATTATTAATAACATGAAATTTTTATTATCATGATAATGGTATTTTTTCTAAAATAAAAAAAACATGTTTAGACCATGGCAAATTAATTGAACTTATGTAGATAAAACATTTTTTCTGTTTGAAGTTGTCATTGGACCAATTCTGTTTGTTTTACGAATTATGGCATGATCATTTTTATTTCTATTCATGCTTTTCCGTCATGTATAATATTTTTTTCAGTTAATGACAATTTTTTTCCAAAATTTGATCTAATTAGGCCTGTTATGTTTTCAAACGCGATTCTTTGGCGGGAGGACGAAACAGATGATGGTTCGCTGGAACATGGGTTGTAGCAAACGAGGGAAAAAAAATAACACAACCGTTCGCTCCATCATTCGTTGGCATTTTAGCAACCTTAATAAGTGTCACATGTGTGGTACGAACGAGTTTAGTGACGCGAGGATGGTAACTTTAAGGGAGAAGTCTGTTTTAAACCTCGTCTTCGCTCGACCCGGCGAATTCGAACCCCAACCTTTAAATCCCAGAAATCGGCACCCCCACCTCTCTAATCCCAGTTCTTTGCACCCTTAAGCTCGTTCCCAAACAGGGATTCGCTGGTGTGCGACTGGGATTGCTGACTCAGCTCTTGTTGATCGTGGGTCCAACTGGTTCAGGCACGGGGATAACTGGCTGAACCGAACCATCTTGCCTGTTCGCTGTTCTGTTCGCCCCATCATCTCCCTTCTCCCCTGACGCATCAACTTCTCCTCCGCGGTAGCGATGGCGAACGGTGGATGATCGCAGCCACCTCCGACTAGCACTCCTGCAGAACAAGAGCAGGTACACGGTGTTCTTCCCGAGCGTCCAGTCGCTGCTTTTTTGGGGGAAATTTGACACTCTTGCGGGCGCTAGGTTTAGGGTTGTACAGGTGTTCAAGCTGGATTTTTTGGGGTTTAATTTTTGCTAAGGTCAGATGGTTTTGTTTCTAGTTCTAGTTCAATTATGTTTATGTATTTGATGTAATGTAGGATTTTGTCACTGAAAACATGGATCCAGCAGAAGTGTTGACTGTCAGATTCCACTAGAGTTCTTACAGATTGGTCCATCGCTTGATTATGTGGGTGGAGATATTGGAATGTCAGAGATTGAGCGGGACAAGCTCTCGCTGCCAGAGCTGAAAGGCTTTTTAGGAGATCATATGACAGTGAAGGAAAGCATGAAGTTCCATTTTTTGTTGCCTGGCAGGGAGTTGATAAATGGACTGCTTTTCTTATTTGATGATGTTGGTTGCATGAAGATGTCTAACTACATTACAGATGGAGGGGTTGCTGAAGTATATGTGGAGTATAATGGGGAAGAGGATGAACCAGAGGAAGCAGATAGTGGGTCTGATTTTGAAGGAGATGAGCTTGAGAACCTGATGTGTATTGGCAGTGAAGATGCACCTAATTTAGTTATCACAGCAGAAGATGAGCATGGCAATGGAAATGAACAGACTAGTGGTGCAAGAGGAGAGATACTTGAACACATACTTGTTCCCAATAAAGGTGGTGTGGTCACACAAGTGATTAGCAGTCCATTGAAGAAAAATGTGAGAAGTGGTTATGCTAGTCAGAGTTCTCAAGTTGTTAATCCAACTCAAGCATATGATATGTCCCAAGTTTCTGAAGTTGTAGAAAATGTTGCAGTAGATGCACAACATGCTGTTGTAGTTCCACAAAATGGTACTGCCATTTCTGAAAGTGTCGCAGTACTTTCTGAAAATGTTGCAGAAGTTGCACAAGATGTTGTAGATTCATTTGACTCAGAGGACATTGAGTATGTGCCACATACAGATGACAGTGGGGAAGAATCAGAGGTTGTTGAGCTGAGAAAGCATGCAAGAAAATTCAGGAAAAGGATGAGAGATTCCAAGAGGTGGGCTGATACAGATTCAACCGGGGCAGTGCCTATTGAGCTGGTGGCAAATGTGGAGGAGGCTGTATAGGATATGGAGTTCGAATCATCTGATGAGGTCTACTCATATGATGAAGATGAAGATGGGAACATGGTTAGAAGGAAGAGCCAATATGTTAGGTTTAACCCTGACTCTGACATTCCACACTTCAGTCTGGGAATGGTTTTTAGAAGCAAGAAGCAGTTAACTAAAGCTATAAAGAGATATGGACTTGCTACCAAAAGGAGCATTTCCTTCTTAAAATCTGAGGAGCACAGAGTTAGAGCAAAATGGGACTGGCCTGGGTGTCCATGGTTGTTATATGCAGCAAAAACAAGCAGGTGCTCTAGGTTTCAAATCATCACATTTGAAGATGAACATGAATGTGCACAAAATAGAGACAACAAACTGGTTACTGCTAAGGTCATTGCCAAAAGGTATGAGAATTTCATCTTGGCAAATCCTCTATGGAAGATTGACAGCATGAAATCCGCAGTGATGCAAGAAATGTTTGCTGATGTATCAATTTCAAAGTGCAAGGCAGCAAAAAAAATTGTACTTGACAAGCTTTTATGTGGTATGAAAAATGAGTACACAAAAGTGTTTGATTATCAGTTGGAACTTCTTAGAAGCAACCCGGGGAGCACAGTGATTGTTTGCTTGGATCCAAAAGAGATGGAGCAGAACATTTTCCAGCAATTTTATGTTTGTTTCAATGCAATGAAGAAAGGGTTTAAAGCAGGATGCAGAAAAGTGATTGGGCTGGATGGATGTTTCTTCAAGGGAGCATGCCAAGGTGAGCTACTAGCTGCAATTGCCAGGGATGCCAACAACCAAATGTATCCAGTTGCATGGGCTGTTGTGGAGAAGGAGACCAAGGATACCTGGGCCTGGTTTATTGGACTTCTTATCAAAGATTTGGACATTAATGATCAAGGTGCTGGGTGGGTCTTTATTTCTGACCAACAAAAGGTAAAATTTATTTAATGCCTAGGACAAAAAATATTAATGTCTTTTTTTGGATATGCATTTTTAATTGCTGCTAACATTTGTCTCTTTTTGCAGGGCCTAATTATAAGCATGAGAGACTACTTGCCTAGGGCAGAGCATAGGATGTGTGCTAGGCACATTTATGCCAATTGGAGAAAGAAACACAAAGACGATGAGTTGCAGAAAAGGTTCTGGGCCATTGCAAAGGCTTCAAACAGGGAAGATTTTAACTACAACAAAGCCAAGCTAGCTCAACTTACTCCTGATGGTGCAAAGGATATCATGAGGACAGAGCCCAAGCATTGGGCTAGGGCTTTCTTTCCAGTTGGGGCAAAATGTGAATCAGTTGACAACAACCTTTGTGAATCATTCAACAATGCTATTATAGAAGCTAGGTTCTACCCCATTATTTCACAGCAAGAGAAGATCAGGAAGAAATTATATGTTAGAGTTCAAGAGCACAGAGCCAAAAGTGACAACTGGAAGGGCACAATTTGCCCAAACATTTTTAAAAAACTCAAGGCTAGTATCAAGAGAACTCAATTTTGTGAGGTCCTCTGGAATGGCAAGGAGGGCTTTGAGGTCAAGCATCTGACTGGGAGAGGCAGGAGGTACACAGTAAATCTTGACAATAGGACTTGTTCTTGTGGTTACTTTCAGTTGGCAGCATTGCCTTGCACTCATGCCATATGTGCTATCTATAAATGTGGGAGAAAGTTGGAAGATTACATTGACAACTGCTACTCCATTGAAACTTTCAAAAAGATGTATGAGCACTGCCTCCTGCCTGTTGAAGGAGAGGAAAAATGGCCCGTGTCCCAAAACCCTAGGCCAGTTGCACCTGGCTACATTGCCATGCCAGGGCAAAGGAAAAAGAATAATGATAGAAGGAGAGAAGAGGGTGAAGCACCAAAGGGTAAGAAACTGAGCAAGCACGTCATTCAGATAACTTGTGGATCTTGTGGTGGTAAGGGGCACAATAAAACTTCTTGTTCTAAGAATGGAGATAGTACAAAAAAAACAAAATCACATCTTGGCAAGAGAGGGAGAAAAGAGAGAGCTACAGAGGTAATTTATTACTATGTCTGCTCTGTTCAAATGAAATTATGCACCTATTTTGCCTAATTTGTCTATTTTATTTGCTTTTGGTTTCAATTTCCTTTTGGTTTGTTTTTTATTTTTAGATGACAACTTTAGTTTCAAAAGTATCTGCACGTATGGCACTTATTATTTGGGTTTAGCAAGAGCGCAAATCATAGAAATAGAAGAAAAAAGTCGGAAAAGATCATGACTACAGAGTGAGTAGTACAGACCGATGCCGGCGCGTAATAGACGGCGGCCAACAGCCCGAGTCGTTGTCACCACGACACGGCAAGGCGAGCATGGCCCCGGCATCACTGCGGAACAGAGGGTCATCATCTCCAACCTCACCCCCGTTCAAGCTTTCCTCTCCAGCACCGGCGCGTCCGGCGAGACGGCGATCCAGAACTCCTCGTCCTCCTCGAGCGCCGCCATGTGCTCCGACGTGAGCGTGAGCTCCGCGTCCATGCCGCCTCCCCCATCCCGACATGGGTACAACGACGTGCCTCCGTCGACCTTGTTCGCCTTGCCGCTCCGCGCCGCCACCGGCTTCCCCCACCCGAAGTCGCACCCGAACATATCGAACCGCGGCGAGCTCCCCATCAGCGTCCCGCATGGATCGTGCCAGCTCATCATGTACGCCGGCGGGTCTTTCGCCGGTGGTTTCGCCGTCAAGGCCGCCACCCGCTCCCTGATGGCCGCGTCTGTGTGCGCTGCCACCGCGCGCCCGACGGCTGCCGCTGCTCAGCCATGCCCGCGCTCCAGCAGCTCCGGTGCGCGCACCGCCTCCGCGCAGATGGTGCTGATGGCATTGCCGAAGTACTCCGTCGGCAGCTGTGGCCGGAGCCGCCCGCGGTTGTTGATGGCCGCGCGGCACGTGGTCTCCTTTTCCGGCGACAGCTTTCGTGCGCGGGTGATGCAACGCCATAGGAGAGAGGTCAGCGCCTGAAACCTGGTCAGGGCGGCGGCACCCTGCGCGTCGCCGGTGGCCAGGAGCTCCTTGCGTGCCCGCTCCTTGAGCGCCGCCAGCGACTCCGACGAGAAGTGGAGCATCCGCTCGCGCAGCGGCGTCTGTGGGGTGCGCTCGATGAGGTCCGACACTTCCGTGCACGGCAGCACGACCGGCGCCGCGGCTCCGCCATCGGGCGACCAGCGGTCGAGCAAGGGCCGGCGTAAGGGCTGCTCTTGCGGGGATCCGAGGAGCCTGGCACGCGCGATCTCGGCCCAGGCATTGATGAAGCCCCAGAAGGCGGTGCCGTCGGAGAGCGCGTCTGCGCGTGGTTGTAGGAGAAGCCAACGAAGACGCCGTCGGCGAGGTCGGTGACCTGCACGGCGAGGAGCGGGTGGTCGCGGCCGTCATAGTTGATGGCTCCATCAAGCAGGAAAAATGACTGAACCACGACCGGCACGTCTGCGTCGGGAGGAATCACGTCCGCCATGGAGATGCCTTCGTCGGCCACGGCGTGGACAACCTGGACGCCCTGCCCGTCGCAGTCGATGGCGACAGAGCATCCCACCACAACGTCGCCGTGTTCACCGCCATAGTGCCGGTCGGTTACGAAGCGGCCGGCGACGGGATAGTAGTCGACGAGCGCGTCGGCGAGGGCGGCCGCGAGGTGGTCCACGACTTGGGCGGTGGTGGAGAGGAGCTGGCCCGTGGGCTTGTGGAAGAGGAGGCCCTTCTGGATGTAGTTGGCGGAGAGCATGGGGACGTCCCAGGTGGTGAGCGGGATGCGGCGGCGCGGCCGCGGCGGTGGCCTCACGGTGCGCGACGACACCACGCTCACCATTTTCGCTTTTGCTTCGCTTGCTTGTGGATTGGGTTGGTTCGCTGGCACCAGCGTGCGTCCAGGATCGATAAGGATGGGACGGGCAGAGATCTTGTCCTCACACAACTTGTATTTGTTTTTGGTCCACGTGATCCATGCATGTCCTCATGCGACCACGCACCCACATCAATCATGCTATAGTTTTGCAAACCAAAGCGCTGAAAATCTTATGTCAGATTTTTAGACATGGCAAAGCTAACATTTTTCATGACAATTTGAAGTACAGTTTTGCCAAGTCTTACTGGACTTAGATTTCGTTATGTCTTAGTCGATGCTATATTTCTTCGATCCTGCATGGAGATCCGTGCAAAATTTGTTTTCTCTTTTTTCTTTTTCTTCTTATATACTACTCCCTCGGTTTCAAAATAGATGACCCAACTTTATACTAACTTAAGTATATCACTTGACTGAGACTTGGTTAAGTCTCAATCGACTGAGACCTAGACACACCTTAAAGTACTCCTTGTTTGTCTTGTGGTCGAGGAGATTGATTCCGCTAGCGCAAGTATTCGAAACAAGTTGAAGTTACAGTGAAAACACGACAGAAGCACTAAAATTAATTGTAAGACCAATTAAGTTGGCACATAGAAGACTTGACTTAAATCAAGTGTAATTTTTTCTTCTACATGAGCTATTCGATATTTCCGAGCTCATGAAACTTCTAACACGGCAGAGGCAAGAATTTTTCTTGGTCTTGGTCGCGGGCGTCTTGCGGATGTTAGAGGGCGTGGTTGTAGGTGAGACCACCAGTTTGGCCAACACTGAAGGAAGCCGGCCGAGCACCCAACGGTTTTACCGGGACCGTGTGCGCGGTTGTAGTGGCTTTCACAGGAGTGATGCCGGTGTGTTGATGTAGTCTTAGCTGTTGGATGCGGTCAATACCGCACGTCTTGCAGCACTAGTGCCAGAGGACGCATGTCCATCCTTGTGGATGAGGTTGTAGAGGCGGTGGCGGTGATGTGTTGACGACCTTGGCGATGAAGTGTCGGCAATGGCGTTGCAGTAGCGTGTCGACGATGATGCGTCGCTTGAAAGCGTCCCTACGGCGACGAAGTGTCGATGCCTTGTCGTGCCGGAGAAATCGTTAAAGAATTGCATAGCTTTCCACACCGGCCTGACGTGTCGGTGATGCACATCGATGTTGCTTCTCCTAGTGTGCTCGACGATGAAGATTTTTTTTCTTAGGCACGATGTAGATGTACGACTTGGGTCGCGGCGTGTGGTCGGAGGAGATCGCTCGGTGCTCGGTGGAGATAGTGGTCGGCGGCTGGTGCATCGCTGACGCGGATGAATCGAAGCCGGCTAGCACATCCGGTAGTTGATCCGAAGTTCAGAGTGTCAGACGCCATGTAGATCGGATCGTGCCCAACTGACTGGAGGTGTATCTCACGGTTGACAATGTAGATCGGAGAGGGTTTTTTTTGGCAAAAAAGAAGGATGAGAGGGCGCTTAGATGCTTTTCTAATTTCCTGATCTTTGTTTTCTCTATAAGCAACTAGATAAGCGCCTAGCGTTGTGGATGCTCTAAGATAGCTTCAAATATCGTGCATAACAAGTGTGTTTATTCTAATAACGGGGTTAATTTCTTTATGCATAGGCACACTATAGGTGGGGGCTTGTGCTTTGCTTCTTCATCCTCCTTTCGGTCTCTCAAGGAACAGTGTTCTTTGCTTTTGGGAAGGGCCGTTGAACAACTGCATTCCATGTCATGGTTCAAGTTGTATATTGCTATTTTCAGTTCAGATTCAGTGCCCACATGGTGTACTCTGTCTCTGATACCAGTGGTTGAGGCACATGTACATCATCAGAACTTAAAATTGTTCAGCTATGTTTACGCTGATCTGATTAGGTTTACATAATGCACAATTTACAGAAGGCATCGAAAGGAAAACTGAACAGGCTCATAATCTCTAATTGTGCCAACATTTTGCACATATGCTAGAACAATTATATGAGAGAAAAGTCCACAATTCAACCCTGAACTAACCACGGCATTTGATTTTCAACCCTCAACTCTAAAACCGGTCGGATTTCAACCCTGAACTTGTCATACTGTCCACTTTACCCCCCTTGACTCGGTTTCTGGCAAGTCAAGTGGTTTTGACCCGGTCAAAGCTGACTGGGCAGCCCAGTCAGCATGCCACATGTGAATGGGCCAAGCCCTATCCCCATCTCTCTCCCTCAGTTAGACCCGAGTCCCCGACCCACTCATTACTACTACAAATGTCTTCAACATATATGTCCACTACACCTCCATCTGTTTCATATGAGAGCATGTGCTTCAAAAAAAATTCATCAACCAATGCCATCAATCCATCAGACAATTGTTTTCCAGGACATAACCAATGCAGCATCATGATTTCTCCTCGTCGAGCAACACTATAATGCACTTTTAGATTAACAATGATAGTGCCCAAGGACAAACCGTGCCGCTCGACATGAGCAATTTCCTCCGTGCCTCCAACATATTCCAGATTTTGATCCTCACGCACAAATGTACCATTGAATTGGAATCACAAAACCAAGAAATCCAGAGGGCCCATTCAATCTACAAGAGATAAAAACACGACAAAAAATTACTAGCGTTCAAGCAATAGAGAGGGACAAAATAAACTAGGGATGGAGCAGCTCGCGGGCGGCTAGGGTTAAGCTCGCCGGCGGTTAGGGTTAGCAACAGCTCGCCGGGAAATTTGGAATAGAGGGAGTAAGGGAGGGAAAATGGAGGGAGGAGGGGGAAAGAGAGGTGGACCTGCGCGGTGCGGCGGCACCGCCGGTCTCCGTGTCCGGCGGTGGGGGTGGTGGTCGCGGGCGGCGGCATTCTTGGAGACCCAGGCCGCAGCGGCGGCGCGGTGGTGGCCGCGGGTGGCGGCAGACCCAGGCGGCGACGACGGGGTGGTGGCCGCGAGCGGCGGCGTTCCTGGAGACCGGGCGATGGCGGTGTCCAGGCGGCGGTGGCGGGGTGGAGTGGGTCGGGGACTCGGGTCTGGAACGGAGGGAGAGAGATGGGGATAGGGCTTGGCCCATTCACATGTGGCATGCTGACTAGGCTGTCCAGTCAGCTTTGACCAGGTCAAAACCACTTGACTTGCCAGGAACCGAGTCAAGGGGGGTAAAGTGGACAGTGTGACAAGTTCAGGGTTGAAATCCGACCAGTTTTAGAGTTGAGGGTTGAAAATCAAACGCCGTGGTTAGTTCAGGGTTGAAATCCGACGGATTTTAGAGTTGAGGGTTGAAAATCAAACGCCGTGGTTAGTTCAGGGTTGAAATGTGGACTTTTCTCATTATATGAAGCTCCATTAGTTTATTCAGTGCGCTATTCGTACCGTCTTGAATCCGAGATCAAGATGACCATAGCGGTTACAACCTTGGAGCAGAGCAGCCTAAAGACAGATTATATAATGTTTGGGACACATTCAGAGAAGTCGACGACATCACTGATTGGTCGGCAGCTCGTTCTCCTTCCAAGCAGAAAACCCTCCGGCGATGTCGATCACGCCGGTGAAACCCTGATAAAGTTACATGACACAAATCAGGGAGAGCAATTTATGAAACAACAGCGACGATGACATGGATTGTCATTGACGTGCTTACGGCGGAGCAGAGTTCGGTAGCTGCCATGAGAGACCTCCTGCCACTTTGGCATCCCTGTAATTTGCAAGCAAAGTTTGAATTTAAGGAGGATATGATGACCCAAAAGAAATCAAAAAAAACCAAGCGTGTTTCGTATCAGTGGAAGGCGTACGATGATGATCTCGTCTTCCCTCCTGAATATCGCCGACACTTGCTCTAGAAAGCCCGAGTTTTTCACCATCCCTGCCAATGGGAATTAAAATTTTGTCGGAGCAGACAAGGTAAACTATGTCAGGTAGGACAATTATTCATTCATCGGCCACCGTAAAATGCTCCGGATCATGGTCCCAAGCAACAATAAACAACACCCCATTCGCGGCGCCAAGAGAAACACCACAATTCACGTGCATTCACGTGCCCTGATTCAGATTTATACACCTGCCCACTGCAGCGCTGCCTACCCTGATTTGTCAGGGTGGATGTTCATATTCTGAAACCACTCTGGGCCAAAAATACAGCACCTGCTGCGTTGGACTAGATGATTAACTATAACTGATCTTGCTAGCATTGGTCCTGAAGTGGATCAAATTAATTACCTGAGCCGGTGCTGTGCATGTAGGGGATGTTCACCGCTCCTGCCGGATGCCCGCCGCCGAACTCGCCCTCCGTTCTGCAGAGACAAGGCATCAGCAAAACCGATCTACCGAGCTAGCCATTCCCCTTTCCGATGGATGCAACGAATTCTTACAATTTGCAATTATCTGGGATTACGTTGAATGGCCATCTTTTTTATTTATTTTCTGCTGTTACAGTAGTTGACAGTACAGAGGTAGCGGTGTGGTTAAGGGGTTCGCCTTCATGTGCTACCTGACGTCGAGGTAGCGGTGGCCGGCCAGCTGCAACTCGTAGGCAACGCGCACCGGGACCGACGGCGGCACCGCGGCCACCCCCGCATCCGCTTGCTTGGGGCCCAACGCCGCTCCGGTGCCGTATCTGGAGCGAGAAGGAGGAACAATCGTGTAAATACACAGATAAAAACCCTGTCATTCGACTCGATGGATCACCATGACCGACCTGACGGAGCCGAGCATCCTCCCGGCGGCGCACACCGGCCTCGCTCCCGCGGCGCCAAGCCGCCGCAGCCTGCAGGTCAGATTTGAGATGGAGCATGAAGCAGATCGGAACCGAAAGGATCCAGGATCGGTTGTATGGATACTTACCTGCAGGTGGTGATGGCGAGCGGCGTGGGGATGGCCAGGAGGTGCGCGGGGACGGAGACGCAGTGGGCTAAGAAGGAGGCCGACGCCATTTTATCTCTCGATGGTCTCCGTCGTGGCGTTCGTTTGGATCGATGTGTTCTCCTCCTCCTTGTTCCTGGTCTTGTTCTTGGGGACCCCGGAGCCGGACTGGGCACAATGAACGGAAGGAAGGAAGGAGAGTTTCCAAATGGAATTCGTCCCGCTTCTTCGGTATACCTATGGAAATATGGCTCTTGGGCTCCTATTTATTCGAGATTGGAGAAATCAATGGTACGTTTTGCCTGCTAGCTAGTAAATACTGTAACAATAACAGAAGGGAAACCACCTGTTTTCTTGTCCTATTCAACGTTAACCTTGCACTTGCATATGGTTTGGGGAGACAGTTATACTACCGAGCTACTTGGTTTATGACGATGGTTGATAGCAAAGTGCATGACCGATTTTTTTGGAGACATGCATCTCTACTCCTAAAGGCAGTTTTTTTTTTTGCATGGTAATATGTGTCACATTTATATCATATGGATCATAGTACAAGTCACGTACATACCGACCTGACAAAACTGAAAAGACAGCAGAACGCTAGCCTTTGCACACAGGAACACCAGCCAAGAAGTAAAATTACAAACAAGACTGAAGAATCCTCTGAGCTTGACACCAACGCCCGTCACCTGCCTATGGCACCACCATAGCAGCCACCAAAGGAGAACATGACGGATCACCTCCACACCCGAGCTCGACACGGCTCCATCGCTGATATGCAGCTTTGCGGACCTCCAAGGTGGCTCGCCAATAAAGACGAAGCCATTGCCGTTGAACGAACCAGGCCGGGGCAACACCCCGGACACGTCATCGAACTCCAGATCTGGCACCCCCGTCCAACTAAGATGTTGGAGGAGGAAACCATATCTGCCTGCCGCGAACCATGAACCCAGATCCACCATCTTCTAGATGTCGCCGATGCAGACTACAATCTGCATCCGCTCCTGGACTACCTTCCAAGCTCCACGTCGGCGCTGGAGCAAACGTCGTCGCAGGGGCGGAGCCGGAGGACACAGGTCCACCACGAGGATGCCGTCGTCGCCGCACCATCCTTGCTTGAACAGTCTGGTTTCCAAATCCACCCCAAAAACGGATCGCCTCGTTGGAGAAGGATCTGAAGATTTATTAGTCGGCGCCGCCATCGCCACTGCCGAAGCCATGACGATGAACAACCCAAAATTCTAAGAAACTAATGCCTAAAACAATCCACACGGATGGATCCGGCGGCCCCCCTCACCACCGACGACCGAGGTCGTCAGCGGAGGGGAGCCGCCGGAGGACGACGACGGCGGAAGACGTCCTGGCGGCAGGAGGCGAGATCGCCTTACTTTTCTTCTCCTGAAAGAAAGAAAGCGTTTTGTTCCTCACTCCTAAAGGCAGTAGGTAGATCATTTTTGTTCGTTGGTTTCTGCCCAATTCACTCGATCCATCGCCTCATGCTATGCTCCTCGGGTTGATATGCATCGAACTTGGCAGCACACTTTGTGTGAAGGCTTTCGGAGTAGGCATATTAGTAGCCGGTGCCTACACATGATTCTCTTTTCAATTTTGCATTTCTTTTAAATTCAATATTTTATTTTAAGTTCATGAACTTTTCCCAGTTTAATTAGTAACTTATTTTCTACCCCTACAAAAAACCTATTTTCTAAAACGACACAACAGGCCAGCACAAAACGAGCCTCTCCCTCTAGATATTTTCAGGGTGGTTTCTTTGGTTTTCTTTGTCATAGATTATTGTTCGGTTTCTATATATTTTTAATTTTCTACTTTCGTGTTTTCCTTTTTTCTTCTTCTTTTTTCATTTTCGGTTTTGTTTTCATTTTTCATTTTTTTTCAAATGCACGAACTATTTTCAAGTCCTGGAACAGCCTCTTGCGGAAATGCAGGGAAAGGCCACATACAATAGACCCAAAGTGGTCAGACCTTTCCCCGGACCCTGCGCAAGCGGGAGGTACATGCACCGGGCTGCCCTTTTATTTTTTTTCAAATGCACGAACTATTTTCAAATTCAGGATTATCTTTAAAATTCCTGAACTTTTCTAAATTTAGTGAACTTTTTCAAAATTGCCATTTTTCCAAATTGGTGAAAATTTTCAAATCCATGATTCTCTTTTTAATTTGGCATTTTTCAAAATTCAAAATTTTACTTTTTGAAACTTTTCAATTTCCCTCAACTTTTGTGAACTTCTAGAAAAATTCCAGAACATTTTTAAAATTTGTGAACTTTTTCCGAAATCAGTGACGAATGGGCCAACAGGTAAATGCTATTGGGCCATGGCCCACCTACCGATCTACGCGAGCGCCTGAAGCATTGTATAGGCGTTCTAGGAGAGGACTTGTGTGTCTACGCCGTCCCCTCCTGCTCCGGCGACAATTACTAGCTAGCATGTTGCGATTCTTCGTTCCCAACATAACGACGCGTTATGTTGCCAAAATTTCCGGTGAAATTTCACCCGACTTGTCGAATTTTTTGCCTTTTTTGTTAGGAATTGGGAATTTGAGGGTGCTTGTGCTAAATTATCAGGGACTTGGTCGCGAGATTGTCAGGGACTTGGTTGCGAGATTGTGCTAAATTTCAACTCTTCTAGTCAACATGAAACTCCGGAGACAAACGAACCCAAAATGAGGATGACAATGCTTGAAAAACAAATTCAAAATAAGCCAATGCCGCGAAAACAAATTCAAAACATGAAACTCCGGTGGATCCAACGCAAGTGTAAGGAAATGGGAACTTGAGGGTGTTTGTTCTTAATTTTCAGGGACTTGGTTGCGAGATTATGTCCTATTCGCAACTGTTGTATTTTTGTCTGCTTTGCAAATTGGAGGTGCGCGGGGACGGAGGCGCAGCGGGCGAAGAAGCAGGCCAACGCCATTATATCTCTCGATCGTCTTGGTCATGGCATTCGTTTGGATCGATGTGTTCTCCTCCTTGTTCTTCTTGTTCTTGGGGACTCCGGAGCCGGACTGGGCACAATAAGCGGAAGGAAGGAAGGAGAGTTTCCAAATGAAGTTCCTCCCTCTTCTTCTCTCGGTATACCCATGGAAATCTGGCTCCTTGGGCTCCTATTTATTCAAGATTGGAGAAATCAATGGTACGTTTTGCCTGCTAGCTAGTAATACTGTAACAATAACAGAATAGAAACCACGTGTTTTCTTGTCCTATCCAATGTTAACCTTGCACTTGCACATGGTTTGGGGAGGCAGTTATACTATCAAGCTACTTGGTTTACGATGATGGTTGGTAGCAAGTGGGAAGAAAGTTGCAGTCCTGAGCATGTCCTCGACAAGGTGGATGACCGTGACTGACTCAATACGCATGACCGACTTTTTGGAGGCATGCATCTCTACTCCTAAAGGGGCAGTAGGTAGGTCGTTTCGTTCGTTTGGTTTCTGTCCAAATCACTCACTGGATGGCCTCATGCTACGCTCCTCGGGCTGGCTGATATGCATCGAACTTGGCAGCGCATTTTCTGTGAGGGCTTTCGGAGTAGGCCTATTAATACCCGACACCTACACATGATTCTCTTTTTAATTTTGCATTTCTTTTAAATTAAATATTTTATTTTAAGTTCATGAACTTTTCTCAGTTTAGTAACCTATTTTCTAAAACAGCACATAACAGGCCGGCCCAAAACGAGCACTGGTTTGGGGGACATTTCCCTCTGGATTTTTTCAGGGTGGTTTCTCTGGTTTTCTTTGTCATAGATTATTGTTCGGTTTCTATATATTTTTCTTTTTCTACTTTCGTCTTTTCCTTTTTTGTTTTCCTTTTATCATTTTCAGTTTTTTTCAAATGCGTGAACTGTTTTCAAATTTAGGATTATTTTTCAAATTCATGAACTGTCTAAATTTAGTGAACTTTTTCCAAATAGCTATCTTTTTCAAATTGGTGATTTTTTTTTCAAATTCGTGATTCTCTTTTTAATTTGGCATTTTTTAAAATTCAATATTTTTAAATTTTTGGAAACTTTTCAAATTTCATGGGCTTCCTCATCTTTTATGAACTTTTAGAAAAATCCCAGCACATTTTCAAAATTTGTGAACTTTTACAAAATCAGTGACGCAGGAGAAGACGAACGAGCCAACAGGTAAATGCCATTGGGCCGCAGCCCACCTAGCGATCCGCGTGAGCGGCAGCGCGATTCAGGGTGCCTGAAGCGCTATATAGGCGCTCTAGGATAGGGCTTGTGTCGTGTCTCCGCTGTAGGTTCCACCTTCTCCTTCCCCTCCTCTATCATGCGAGGGCGAGAGCACCCCCGAAAACCTCCTCCCCCAACCCTCCCCTCCAACTCGGGCTGGTCTCCGTCTCCGTCCCCATCTGAATCCCGACAGCCATGGCGGCAGAAGCTTCTCCTCGATTGTGCTCCTCCTCTACGCCCTCGCTGGCGGCCGCGGGGTCTTCTTGTCCTATCGGCGACGGGGTGGGCCCGCCTCACGGCCGACGCCTTTGCCCCAGGTGGGCAGCGCAGGGAGCTCGACTACTGGCCTACTGCATCCAGGAACCCTAGGTACGTACACTACGGACCAAGACCAACACATCAATTTCACCAAACCGGTTTCATCCGTTCTGTGTTTGTTTGCTGGAGGGTGAATTCTATTGTCTGCAAAAATTGCAGGAACAACTTCTCGTCGACGTCGACTGCATCAAGGAAGGTATTAATTAATTTCCTCCTAGTTTGTTTTACCTGTCATCTCATCGTCGATGGATTTTTGGTTTCATCTCTGGGCGAAATTCGATGGACTGTTTGAATAGACTGAAACTATTACGATCATTTGAGACGCAAGGATACCTCATACCTCGATCAGCATTATCGATAATTAAGCTACATCGATCACACAAAGCTACTGTACATACGCAGCTTGCACAACGAACCTGATCACAGACAGCTACTCAATATTATTGCAGTAGTGGTATCCCTCATGCTCATGGTTGCAGCTTACTGTTGCAGAACAGGGTAAAAAGGCCCCAATCTACATTGAAGGCCCTGCTTGCTTACTCCCTCAGTCCATTGTTCAGCTTCCTGTGTTCTTTCCTCGTCTTCACCAACCACTTGTTATTTGGACGCTTCTAGCGGGCGGCTGGCTGCCCGCTAGCGCTCCTGGGCGCCGGTTTTATTGTCAAATAGTATGCGCAATCATCCTTATGGCTGAAAAGACACTGCTAATTAATCATTTTATATATGGTTTATTCTCACGTGATAGGTGTCTGCATGCTGCTACATTAATGTTCCTCATGTTTGTCACTTGTGCATTAATTTTTGTTTTCAAAATTATAAAAGACATATATTCTAAACCGCGCGTCGAAATTCAGATCCGCTTTCACCGTTAAAACCCTCGCGACGTGCTCTTCAAAAGTAGATCCCGCATGGGGATGTTTCGACGAACTAGTCTTCCTGCCAACTAAACATTAATGTGTGTGCAACCAGACTAGATTACCGCGCCAACTGAGCATATGTGTGCGCCAAATAGTCATGCCAACTAAACATCAATGTGTGTGCAACTAAACTAAATTACAAGCCAACTGAGCATATGTATGTGCAGCTAGTCTTCCTGCCAACTAAAGATCAATGTGTGCGCAACTAGACTATATTACAAGCCAACTAAACATTAATGTGTGTGCAACTAGACTACATTACAAGAGGAGGTTGCACATCGACTTTCATCGAGGCAATAGACTAGTTGCACATCAAAGTTGTCGTGGTTGATAGGTTGCAGCCTCATACGAAGGTGCAGCTTCAAACATTAGTTTTGGAAAAAAGTTGCACGATGTAGTACTAAAGTTGCACAATACAGTATTAAAGTTGCACAATATATCATCAAAGTTGGCATAAAAAAAATCGTTGAAACATACCCTTATAGGATCTAGTTTAAAAGATCTCGTCATGACGAACCCAACGGTAAAGACGGATCTGAATTCTGACACGTAGTTTGAAAAATATGACTTTTTAAAAATTGAAAAACCGAAATAAATACACGTGAACTTGCTTTGTTGTCCATCGGATATAATAAGTCTGGCTGCATTTAATGATTAATCACATGCACTAGAGACAAAATCCTATGCATGCATGTGTGTGGCAGAGCCGGCCGCTCGTTCTCTCCGTTTAGTGCGCGTGCACTTTGAAGGTTTTAGGTTGTTATTTTCTTTCTTCCCATAGAGACAAGTAACCACTTTCTGCTTACTAACAAACGGGATAGACTACAATAAAAGCTGTACATAGGATAGAAAAATAAAAAAAAAAGAAGTTGAGGCCGTTGGATCTTTTAATGAGTACTACAGATTTCCCATGCGGGGCTGGTGGATTCTCTGTATATTTTACGAAAAGCTCCCTGAGTCACTGCTATATACAAATACAATAAAGATCCTCCCACCAACTCCCGCGTGGCTGATCTGAAGCACCCATTGAAGATCTAGCTGTTCATATTCGTTTTTCTATTTTTCCATCCTATGCCCAGCTTCTATTATAGTCTTTCCCCAAACAAACCAGGAGGAAGAGACAGGAAGCATCATGTCTCGTTTCACTTTCACCCGATGGTACGCTGATGGATGCTTAAGTGATGTCACGTGCACGGGCCATGAAGACCGCGGCACCGCCAACACGAGATCTGAAGCCGAGTAGTGTTGTTTATAGTGTGGCTCAATGGCATGCTTTACTAACATAGAACAGTGATTAGTTTAGTTTAGTAAACAGTCTAGCGCCTTGGTACACTACCGGTCCTGAACCTCGTGCCGCCGTGGATTCGATCGTGCACCCGGCCCCGACGTCAATTGTGTTTGTGGTCCTACCGAGGTTCGAGGCCAAGGCTTGTTCTTGAGGGAAGAAGGTTCTTTTGTTCGTTTTGTGGTGTAGAGATAGAATCATATACATGAGGAAAATAAGCAGAAGGACATCATAAGGGCATTTTTATTTATCATGAATCTTCTTCCCTGTTGAGAGCATCCTGACTTCAAACTAAACAAAAGGAAAAATGTCTCATGACCGAACAACAGATCATAGTACAAGTAGGAAGGTGAAAGGGGCGCACCCCATCTGGCACTGCCCCAACTTCCTCTCAGGAGGCGCACCTAGGGTGCTCCCCAACCACTAGTGTTTTACATAGGTTTACCTTGACGGAAAAGTGAGGCAAAGAACATGAATCTGGTTGAGCGCAAGATAGTTCCTGGACTAGTGGCTCCTTCTCCAACAAGCAACATATGGACGTTTTGAAAAATATTCATAAACTGAAAAAAATGGTCACAAAATTTAAAGAAAAAATCAGGAAAAAATTGTTCACAAATTTCAGTAATGTAATCCAAATTTTGAAAACATTTACTAAGAGACTGAGAATAAATCCCCCCAGGACGCAAGTACACCAAGTCATATTATACATGGAGGTTTTAATTATACATGAAGGATTTAATCATACATGCATGATCTAATTATACAATATGCTTGCCCTAGCTGTATACTACATGACCACTTATTTAAACTAGTGCACCGCTCCAACCTCTTAGCGTACTGCGATCCGAGTCTACTACTTGCCATCTTACAAGGAAGAACAGAGAACAAATATTTTACAACTACATCCCCTTAAAGGGCGATTACGGTGTAGCTGCTTTGTCTGCCATCATGGAGTGTCTGGAACGTCATAAGCCCTGCTGAGTGTAAGTCCCAAACGGGGTGCTTAAGATTCGACCTCCTCCTCCTCGTCGGGTATGGTCTCCAGTCGAGCAGTCGTTGATGCCACGCCTGCTCATGGTGGCATTGTGCTTGTCAGTGATGATGTTCTAACAGGGATGGGTGCAACCAAGAGACTAGCTTCATTGCTCGGGGATGAGCGTCGAAACGCGGAACAAGTAGGAGGATTATATGGTGGAGTCGGAATGCGTGGAGCGCGTGGTGAAGGAGAACAGAACTCACTCCTGTGAGGAACTCTCGCACGAGCCAAGTCCATCTGTACAACAAGATAATCGTCCACCAGTGAGGTGAAGACTAACTCTAGAGCCATGATGTATTGAACAAGAGGTTCAATCGCCTCGTCCCTTTCTCTCGCGGTGCAAGAGAAAGCATAGTGACTAGTGTATGGAACATGGCATGGAAGATAGTAATATGGATGTGTCTGCATGACTGGAAGGATGTACCTAAAACGATTGATGGCTTCGCTGGATAGCATGCCTCTCAGTAGGCATGACACTTCCAACAAAACGATATTTACGGTGGGGCTCAACGGATTCACCCCGAATATATAACGAGGCCTGGTACATGGTCAGGGTGTCCGTGATCCTGTCGAGGAAGATGATGTACTCCGGACGGCTTGGAGAGATCTCATCGCCACTCTAGCGATGATGACGAGGAGACAGGAAAATCCCGCATGCTCGTTGGCAAAAATCTGGGTTGGATAGCTGCCGCCAAACATCTACAACAACAGTAGACAAAAATCCAAATTGTCATATCATAGGCATATGATGACTGAGGAAAATTGTTACGATGCATGAAATGCATGCCAAAAATGTTAGAGCTGACCCTATTACTAGCGATCGCAGCTAGGGCTTCCTACAGCCAGGCTGGCTCTAATACCAAGGTTTGTCGGGCCCGTTTCCGCAATAAATCACATAACAGCCCTAAGTCACACCAGCCCCAAGATCAGAACAACTGGTGGACTTCCTTGATATGGATAACCAGTACAAACTTAATGTTACAATGGGTTGAGCCAGAGTGCTCATCAATTATTCAAACTTGCAATATAGGTGGTGGCGGAATTTACAAACTTGCAATATAGGTGGTGGCGGAATTTACAAACTTGCAATATAGGTGGTGGCGGAATTACAGTGGTGTGATGGTAGTACAACACTGACACGATAAAATAGAGCCAAGCGCCAGAGTGAGGCTTGACTATTTTATTTGTGAAGCCGAAGCACTGCGGATGATACATGTGGTAGACTCCAAGACCATGGTTGACTGACTAGGAACATCTCTAAGCGTCGGGCAGGTCTGGCCAAATTAACAAGCCAGGGACAAGCCCGTGAGTACGTTGGAATCTACTCGCAAACATTATGAACAAAAGATATACCAAATGCATATGCTCATGATGGCCTATATTATTTGCATTTGGTAACCGGGAATAAATTATGGCATGACAAACATTAGCATGTGTCGAGGAATGAGTATAGAAATTTTAGTGACAAACAAAGAAAGTTGATGGAACATCGGGTGCTGGACCGTCCAAAGATTCCAAGAAGAATGCCAAACGGGTGTTTGAAAGCGACGTCTCAAAAGGCCTTGAAAAGAAATGCCAAACATGTGTCTAAAAGTGATGCCTCGGGGGGTCTTGAATAGAAATTCCAAACGGGTATCTAAAAGTGACGCCTTGATAGGTCTTGAAAAAAGCCGCCAAACGGGTGTGACGCCTCAAGAGGTTTTAAAAAGAAATGCCAAACAGGTGTTTAAGAGCGACGCCTTGAGAGGTCTTGAAAAGAAATGCCAAACGGGTATCTAAAAGCGACGCCTCAAGAGGTCTTAAAAATAAGACTGAGTATGCGGATAGTCTAGCCATCCAAAGTGATACTCAGAAAATAAAATAAAACTGAGTGTATGGGTAGTCTGGCCATCGCAAGTGACACTCACTAAATCCAAATAACAAAAAAACGGTCAGTCCAGAATAATAACATGTATAGCAGTAATATTCGTGACAACAAAGATGTCCAAGATAGCATTAGTGGTGTCAATAATTATCCTGCAAAATGAATCATGCTCAATTTAATTATTTCCTCCAAGACCGACGCTGGTAACGATACTTGACCCTTCCCAACTAACGTCCCAGACCGTGGACGCGACTATTCGGATAGATGTAACTCCGCAGAGGTTGTACTCTTTACCCACGTGTATGGGATTTCTGTAGCCAACACCTAGACGCTAATTATTTCACATTACGGTCTTTGGGTTGAAAACACACCTGACTAGTACACACTAGAATAAATTTCCGGATGCCAGGAATCACCCAAAGCATCTCTCAAGAAAAACTTCAAGTCGGGGAGACCACCGTCTAGAATAGCATGGGATCACTATTAATACGCGCGGATTACAAGGGGTGTCCCCCTCTCAGCCCACCGGATAAACCCCTGACCCCTGACCCGATGACTGGCATTAGACCATGGCTGCGGAACCCTCATCGTGGCCTCTCTAAGTGGTGTGTACACAGAAAGGGGTTAACAATTTACTAAATCGCACTTCCCTCGCAGGAAGACAAGTGGCAGCACGGTATTTAACTAGGCTTGACGGAACAAGACTTGATCTAGGTCGACTTAGGAGGTGTCGTTATTATGGATGTCATGTCTCACATGCCACGCCGACACCCTCGGCAGGAGATACACTCCTGGATTCGCACCATATCCCACGTTAGCAAGATTCTTGGTGTATGCAATAGTGTTCATGCAATAGTGCTCAAAGTGGTCCTAGCCGCCGGGGGTCCCCATCCTTCCTCCCCTCCCTCCGCCGCCGCTGAAGGACGCCGCCGGCGATAGCCCGGGGCTGACGGCGGTGGCGGGGGTCTTCCCTCTTGCCTGCGCCGTGGGGGCGGTGCGGAGCCCCGCGGCGTGGGTCGCACGGCCGATCTGGCCTGACGGCGCGGCGGACCTGCCTTCCAGCGGTAGCGCGGCGGCTGCCTCGGCCAAGGGCCGATCTGGCCTGGCGGCACGGCGGGCCTGCCTTCCGGCGGCGGCTGCCTCGGCCAAGGGCGGCGATGGTGGGGGTGCGGCAGCCGGCTCTGCCTCGGGCAGCGTGGCGGCATTCGGCGGCGACGAATAGGTCTGCGGTAACACACCATCTGACCTCGGATCGGCGGTGGCAGCATGGAGGGCCTGGTGGTTGGGTCGGCGGCATGCGGATTGTGCTCTCTGGATAGATCGGATCTGGCCGGTGTGGCCTGCTCGATGTGCGGCGGCTCAGATCGGCGGCGACCCGTGCACACAATACATGATGGAGGTTCTTCGAGCGGATCCGGGTGAAAACCTTGTGCTCGGCTTGATGCCAAGACCGGCGTTGGTGGCACCCTTTTGTGTCATTACCTTCTTGAAGGCATCGCCGTGGAGAAGCTCTAGACCTCTATCCGCTACCTCCGGGGGAAACCCTAGATTAGTTGATCGGATGACGGCGGCGCGTTGGTGTCGTTTCCTCCTTGAGGGCGTCATTCTTGGAGGCGTACACGGGATCAAGGGACCAGCGGGCGCCTTTTTTGGTGGAGCGGTGCTTCATCCTTCATATTGATGACGGCGGATCTCGGCGGCGTGGTGCAGTGGAGACTCGGCGCCCGATGCGCGGTGATGGACTCGCGCAGGTGGAGGTTGTTGTCTGGCGTCAAGGTGGCGTCGATGACGGAGTGACCTGACAAGGTAGAAGCCTCAATATCTGCTCTGAAGACGGACCTGTGAAAAATGGCGACGACGACACATGTGAGTGCGTCAGACCAGTTTATGCCCCAGACCCGGTATGTGGCTCGGCTGGGGCTTCTAGCTTTTGATGATAGGATTAGGTGAGTAGTCTGGGTATGTGGCCCAGGTAGCACCCCTGCATCATTTGGATAGGAGTAGTGGCATATGTTGTCAAGATGGCGGATTCAGGCATATTGTTGTAATACTTTGCAAGGTCCTCAAAAATAATCAATAAAGTGGCTGTATGCATCTCCCAGATGCAGAGGCCGGGGGTCATCCTTCTTTTCTAAAAAAAATAGTGCTCAAAGTGACATGACCAGTGCATGCTTTTACTATTACTGCTATATGGTGCAATTTCCATCCGATGCAACCATGCATGCAATTCAATATGTCCCAAGTTCAAAAATGTTTGCCTTGATTAAAGTAGTCAGAAAGTGGTTCCTTGAAATTCCCGGTAAAGTCCCTCTCTTCATGTTCTAAAAAATAAAAATCCAAATTTAATTTTTTTGCAACAGTACAAAAAGTTGTCTCAAAATATTTTTAATTAAATACTAAAAAAGCTAGAGTGAAAAACAAGAATTTCAGAAAAAGAATCAACTGAAAATGATTTGTTGTTTAAAAGTTATTAAGAGTTAAAAACCAGGGACCTCTCTGTAAATAAAATAACTGTCAGCGGGTCCCTGCGGTAATAACGTGCCTCAGAAGGAAATACGATTTCCAATGCAGAAAACATAAAGGGGCAGAAGGTGCTTTCGAGTATTACAGAAAAGAATAAAACGCTGACGGGTGGGCCCCACCCGTCAGGTTTGAAATTCAAACGCGCCTTGCGCGCGTACAGGGGGCTTGCGGTGGTCACCGACGGCGATCGCCGGTGTTTCAGGACGCAGAAAGGGTCAGGATGTGCTCGGGGTAGCATCCCGCGTCGGTGGGTGGTGGTGGTGGTCGCTGGCGAGCACCAAAACGACAGCAAGGTCGTCTCCGACGGACGGCGGCGGCGGGTGGTTGTGGATCTCGCCGGAGATGGCTCCGATCGTCAAATTGACGTGCGGAAACGGTTAGTGGGTGCACGAGTAAGCCACTGGTGGATTTTGAGGAGTGGAGGTGGATGAACGGCGATGTGGTTTGGTGACAGTGGCGGATCGGGCGGTCGGAGTCGGGGAAGAAGACCTCCCTAAGGTTATCTGACCCCTCTGGGTGGCAATTGGGGATGGGTGGAGGAGCGGTGAGTGCAGAACGGAGCTCGGGGTGCCCTTTTATAGGCGAGACAAAGATGACCGTGGCGGGGTGGATCACTGCGGAGTTAATCCGGCCAGTGAGGTAGGTTTGGACGGCGGGCGTGGTCGGTGTGATCAGAGAGCTCGGTAGAGTACTCTCGAAGCGCCATCGCGACGTCCTCGAGCTCCACCACCTTTTCCCGACGCCGAGCTCCCGTATGACCATGGCGGGCGACGGGCGGCTCCAGCGACTAACAGGCGGGCCTAGGGTGGCTTGGGCGGTGCGTCAACGCCGCGGAGGAGGCGACGCGTGGAGAGGAGGTAGGCAGGGGAGCGGTAGACGCAGTGAAGGCCGCTGGTGGTCATGTTGATCCGCTCGGTCACCGCGGCCGAGGGTGGCGGCAGGTGCACCGGCGGATTACTATGCCATCAGCGGCGAGGCACTAACAAGGTGGTCCAGGGTGGCTGATTTAAGCTCAAAGAAGGCGACGCCGTGCGGGAGAGAGGAAGATGAGGAGTGCATGGCATCGATCCTCCCCTTTCTCTGAATTTCTGTCGTTTCTGAACTTACTGAATTTTTTTGACTGTGCTACAACATGCACATAAGGTCTATGATGAAATGCCAGAGGGCTCTAGGCATTTGAGGAATTTATGATAATTTTTGTGGTGAGGTATTGATGCACAATAGAGAGTCTCGCAAGGTTTCAGAATTTCTGAAGCAATTTAAATTGGGTTTTGACCATGAAGTTTGAATCTAGTCTTAATTTGAATTGAATGAGATCTGAAAATGTTGAACTGTGGAACCTAATGTTTTTGGTGAAATGGAGTGTAGGTACTGTCTAGTAGCTATGATAATTTTTGTGAGTGCAAAAGAGTTGGGGAGAATATAGCTCCTTTGCAAATCAAAGGAAGCTGAAAAACAAACACAGAAGTGCAGCTTTTTTTAAAAAAAGGCTTCCGGCCCACTTTATATATAAATCACCAATCAACAAGCACCCAGTACAAACACACCCCACGCCACTGCAACACACCCACACATCCAGGGCATGATATAAAGGCGCTGAACGCCGCAACACCACCCCTAGCACTACCACCATGCAGAGATGAAGCAACATATGATGAACCATGTGCTTCAAGGCGGCGCCTTCAAGAAGGGAATGACACCGACGCGCCGCCATCGCCCGATTCAAGGATCAAAGTTTCCCCCAGAGGCGCATGACAGGCAATGAGAGCCGCGATGACGCCTTCAAGAAGGGAACTGTTGAGTATATTGTGTACGTGTATATTTGTGTGTAGGGCCCACCTCCTGTTTCCTTTGTATAGTTGAGGTTGTGGCCCACCTCTGTACTTATATTTTTTTTGAGAAAACCTCTGTACTTATATATACGTGCCTGGTGCACCGATCAATACATCGAGATTGCACAGCCCATAACTTGCCCTTCTACATGGTATCTATCGCAGCACGATCCTAACCCTAAAGCCGCCGCCGCCGCCGCGCCTCTACGCGCCGCCGCCGCCGCCGCTACTCCCCGCAGCCGCCACCAGCCGCCGCCGCCGCCACCTCTCTCCCGGTCGCCGTCGCCGCCGCCTCTCCCCACCGCCTCGCACACCGCTGCCGCCGCCTCTTCCCGAGGCCGCCGCCGTCGCTTGTCCTGCTTCCGCCCGCGCCCTCCCTCTCGCCGCCACCTTCCCTCCCACCCGCGCCGCACTCGCTCCACCCCACCCGCCGCCTGCGCCGCCGCACTTCCTAGCCGCGCCGCAACCCGCCCCGCAGGTCCCAAACCCTAACCCTCGCCATGAGCTCCTCCTCGTCCACCGTCTCCAACCCGTTCGCCGGTCCCGATGTCACCCTCGTCCGCGACCTCAACATCCATGAGCGTGTTTCGGTCAAGCTTGATCACACCACCGCGTCCTACTCCGCTTGGAAGCGGTATTTTTCGCTTGTGTTTCGTGAGTACCTCCTGCACGGCCACATGGACGGCACCGTGGACTCGGCACTCATGATCAACGACGAGGAGTGGATGATCCTCGACGCCACCATCATCCGCTGGTTCTACCTCACCATCTCCAGCGACCTCTTCCACACCGTGGTGAACGACGAGGATGATGCCTATGCGGTCTGGACCAAGCTCAACATCCTCTTCACCAACAATCGGCTGCAGCGCAAGGTCCTGCTCTATGGTAAGTTTTACGGATGCCAGCAACTTGACTCATCCATCGATGATTTTTGCATGTGCCTCAAGAAGCTCGCCGATGAGCTCCGCGATCTCGGGGAAAAGATCGGCGACGAGCTCCTCATCAGCACCCTCTCCGGTGGCCTCAACGAGGACTTCGGGAACACCGCCTCCAACCTCACCCTCATCCCGGAGCCCACCTTCGCCAAGGTGGTCGCGTACCTCAAGTTGGAGGAGCGCCGGATGCGGGTGGCGCGGACTCGCGCGACCCACACCGCCCTCGTCGTAGGCACCCGTGGGGGTTCAGCCCCGCCACCGCCGCGCCCGACGCCGTACCAGCCGGCGGCGCCCGCCTTCCCGCCAGGTTTCCCGCCCGCACCGGCCGCCCCCTTCCCTCCGCCCCAGCCGATGGCCAACGGTGGGGGGGGGGAGGGGTCGTCGCTGCGGTCGTCATGGCGGCCGCAAGCAGAGGGGCGCAGGTGCTCAGGGAGGAGCGCCCCGCCCACCACAGCAGGCTTCTCAGCTGGCCCCGTGGTACGCCGACCAGAACCCATGGACCAGCGTTGTCCACGCCTACTCCATGCCGGTTCCTCGGGCCCCTGCCCCGGGCATTCTCGGCACCCGGCCTCAGCCACACCAGGCGTACTACGCCGCACCGCAACCCTACGCGGCGCCCTACGGTCAGCAGCCGCCGCCAGGTGGGCCGCCGCTGCTGCCCCTGACGGCCGCGCCGCCTCTCCCGCCGGCACCATGGGACCCGGCCCTCCTGGCGGCTCTCCACAACACTCCTTCCCCGTCCAGCTACACCGGCGGCGGCAACTGGTACATGGACAGCGGCGCCACTGCTCACATGGCGGCGTACCCCGGTAACCTCCACACCGCCCATCCTGTCCACACCTCCAACCGCATCACCGTCGGTGACGGCTCTTCCCTTCCCATCACCCATATTGGTCATACATATTTTCCGTCTAACTCCACTCCTATATCCATGTCTAATATTCTCGTTTCTCTTGAACTTATTAAAAATCTTGTTTCTGTTCGTTCTCTTACACGTGAAAATCCGGTTACCGTCGAATTTGACGAATGTGGTTTTTCTGTTAAGGACGCTCGCACGCGGATGGTGCTCCACCGATGTGACAGCCCCGACGAGCTCTACCCGGTTCACTCCGCCACCTCCACCACTTCCGCCGCCCCTGTCGCTCTCGCCACCGGAGTGGATCTTTGGCACGCTCGCTTGGGTCATCCTAATCCTGTCACGCTTCACCACATACTTCGGAGTTTTTCTTTCACGTGTAATAAGAACGAGGATCACTCGTGTCATGCATGTCGCCTCGGCGAACATGCTCATCTTCCGTTTAGGGCTTCTTCGTTTGTTGCACCGTACCCGTTTGAGTTAATTCATAGTGATGTTTGGACATCTCCTGTTGCCAGTAATACGGGCTTTCTTTATTATCTTGTCATACTTGATGATTTTTCGCATTATGTGTGGACCTTCCCGTTGCGCCGCAAGTCGGATGTTATATCCACTCTCGCCGCTTTCTATTCTTATGTTCTCACGCAGTTTGGTCGTCCCATTCTTGCGTTGCAGACAGACAACGGGAAGGAGTTTGACAACCTCGCTGTTCGTAATCTTCTCACCACACATGGCATGATTTTTCGTCTCACTTGCCCGTACACCTCGCAGCAGAATGGTCGTGCTGAGCGCATCCTTCGCACTCTCAATGACTGCGTTAGGACTCTTCTCTTTCATGCCAATGTGCCTCCGTGCTTTTGGCCTGACGCGCTCGCCACCGCTTCTCTCCTCATCAACATCCGCCCATGTCGTACTCGCGGGAACTTTACACCTCATCATCTTCTCTTCGGTGCACCCCCTCTTATGATGGGCTTCACATCTTCGGCTGCCTTTGCTACCCTAGCATTGCCGCTACCGCACCTCATAAGCTTGCACCCCGTTCCGTCGCCTGCATCTTTCTCGGCTACCCACCTAACACGAAGGGCTATCGCTGCTATGATCCCGTCTCACATCGTGTTTTCACCTCCCGACACGTTTACCTTGATGATATGGTGTTTCCGTTTCAGCAGCAGGTACCCCTTGTCGTCTCGTCACCGCCGGCCACCGGTGGCCCTTCGACGACTTCGTCAGGTGGACAGTCCCGTCTGGCTCGTGGACCGCCTCCGGGCTTTGGCGGTCCTCGCACCCTCACACCGGCACCCGCCCCCTCGGCCTCCTCGGCCGGCTCTGACGGTGCAGCCGGCGCCCCGCCTTCACCCGCCGCCCCTGACTCGGGCGCCGCGGGATCGGCTGCTGCAGGCTCGGCCGCCTCATCCGCGGCCTCGACGCCAGCCACCTCGCCGGCCCTGACGCCGGCCCCCTCGCCGGCTCCGACGTCGGCCCCCTCGCCGGCCCCGACGCCGGCTACCTCGCCGGCCCCGACGTCGGCCCCCTCGCCGGCCCCATTGGCTCCGGCGGCGCCGCCCGACCCAGTCACCCGCGCTTGTACCGGCGTTCATCTTCCGAGCCTCCGGTACTCGAGCGACGAGTATGTCCTCACCGCCTCCGCCGCGGAGCCGTCGCCCATTCCCGCATCCGCTCGCGCCGCCCTCCGTGATCCTCACTGGCTCGCGGCGATGCAGGAAGAGTTCGATGCTCTTCAACGGAACCGCACCTGGACCCTGGTTCCCCGGCCTCCTCGCGCCAACGTCATCACCGGCAAGTGGGTCTTTCGCCATAAGACTCGCTCAGATGGTACTCTCGAGCGCTACAAGGCTCGCTGGGTGGTCCGCGGTTTCCGCCAGCGCGCTGGAGTGGACTTCACTGAGACGTTTGCCCCGGTTGTCAAACCGGGCACGATCCGCACTGTCCTCCAGCTCGTCGTATCCCGCGGCTGGCCTGTTCACCAGATGGATGTCTCCAACGCCTTACCCCACGGCCATCTTGAGGAGCAGGTGTATTGTGAGCAACCCATCGGTTTCGTCGACTCCTCACTTCCCGGCCATGTGTGTCTGCTGTCCCGCTCTCTTTACGGGCTCAAGCAGGCACCCCGCGCCTGGTACCAGCGGATCGCCGGGTTTCTTCAGACACTGGGCTTTAGCGTTACTCGCTCGGACGCCTCACTGTTTGTCTATCGCCACGGTGACACGGCTGCATATTTGCTGCTTTACGTCGATGACATCATCCTGACGGCCTCCTCCGCAGTTGTTCTTCAGCAGATTACTCTCCGGCTGCGTGATGAGTTTGCTATCAAGGACCTGGGTGCTCTACATTATTTCCTTGGCATTGAGGTCGTTCGGCGTCCGGACGGTTTCTTTCTTCATGAGCAAAAGTATGAACATGAGCTTCTTGAGCGTGCTGGCATGCTCAACTGTCGCCCTGTTGCTACTCCTATTGACACGAAGGCCAAGGTCTCTGCTCTTGAGGGCTCGCCTGTGTTGGATGCTCCTTTCTACCAGTCTATTGTCGGCGCTCTTCAGTATTTGACTCTCACCAGACCGGATCTTCAGTATGCTGTTCAGCAGGTGTGTCTCTACATGCACGCCCCTCGTGACTCTCATTGAACTCTCGTGAAGCGGATCCTTTGTTACATCCGCGGCACGATGACACTTGGGTTGACACTTACGGCGTCTACTTCTCTGGAGATGGTGGCCTACTCCGATGCAGACTGGGCCGGCTGCCCCGATACTCGTCGGTCCACCTCTGGCTACTGCGTCTACCTCGGTCCTTCACTCGTCTCGTGGTTGTCCAAGCGACAACCCACGGTTTCGCGCTCCAACGCGGAGGCTGAGTACCGAGCTGTGGCCAACGCTGTTGCCGAGTGCACCTGGCTACGGCAGTTACTTCAGGAGCTGCATCACAACGTATCCCAGGCTACGGTTGTCTACTGTGACAACGTTTCTGCGGTGTACCTCTCCGCCAACCCCGTTCATCATCGCCGGACTAAACACATTGAGCTGGACATTCACTTTGTGCGCGAGCAGGTGGCTCTTGGACGCATTCGGGTTCTCCATGTGCCGACTGCCCAACAGTTCGCCGATGTGATGACGAAGGGACTACCGACTTCTACCTTCGAGGAGTTTCATTCCAGTCTTTGCGTCACTGGCGCCGCTTCGACTGCGGGGGGGGGGTGTTGAGTATATTGTGTACGTGTATATTTGTGTGTAGGGCCCACCTCCTGTTTCCTTTGTATAGTTGAGGTTGTGGCCCACCTCTGTACTTATATATACGTGCCTGGTGCACCGATCAATACATCGAGATAGCACAGCCCATAACTTGCCCTTCTACAGGAACGATCTTCGCCGCTGCCAGTCCGTCCGAAGATAGAACATGTTTTCACCTCGGCCAACACTCACCGCCACCGAACGCCACACCCCGGCAATCACGCCGCCCACACGGCCATGGTGACCGGGCAGCACCAAGGCACAGGCTCTGCCCATGAGCACCGTGCAACCACAGCCAGGGCCGCCGCCCCAGCATCCAAGACCTCGACACCACCTCACCCGAGACCCGTCGCACCCCAACGAAAGAGACGAGATGAAAGGTCCCACCTTTCGCACCCCTGGGCGACCCCAGCATCGAGACCCAATAGGTCGGCCAAAACTGGCATCCACCGACCCGTCCTCCGGCCCCGAGGGCGAGACGAGCTCGGTCCTGCAGTATCGAGAGGGGGACGAGGTCAGTCCTGCTGCACCGTGCACGTGATGAGTTCGGTCCTGCTGCATCGGGCGCAGGACGAGCTCGGTCCTGCAGCACCGGGGCGCGAGACGAGCGGTGGACCGCAGCTGGGAGAGGACCAACCCATTGATGGTAGTATCGCCCGAGTGACGAGGAGATGGGGTGAAGGTCGAGACGGCCTGATCACAGACGAGCCGACGCCGGAGAAGCCGGCCGCTGCCGCAGAAAGATCCGTCGTGCTACCGTGGAGCCGCCACGACACCGGGAGTCCACCTCCGATACCTCCCCACGCCGCCGTCCACGGCCGGAGCAGCGGCCACGCCCGGCCACTGCCCAACCCGCGTCGCCTGCCGGAAAACTTGCATCAGATCTGGCCGACACGTCCCCACCTCCACCATCTCTAGCCCACCTCCGACCCCGTCTGAGAGGAAAAGGAGGCCGAGCCATAGCCTGAAGAGAAGGAGTCCACCGGAACCCGCCCGCTGCAGCCCACAGTTGGATCTGGATCGCCGCCACCACCAAGGGCACGTAGCCGCGGCACCGCCGCCATCGCCCACAACGCCGCTGCCAGGAAAGCCCGCCCCGTGTCGGCCACCCCCGAGCGGCGGAGAAAGGGGCCCGCCGCCAGCCACCGCGGGGGGCTTTGCCTCGGTGGCTGCGGCCGGCGGCAAGGGTGGGGGAGGGTGGGGAGGAGGAGAGGAGGGGGGTGGCCGCGCCGCCGCCCGAGTCGCCCGCGCGAGGGGAGGGGGGAGAGGAGGGGGGGGGGGGGGGGGGGGGTCGGTGGGGGCAGACGACGACGCAGGGGCTAGGGGGGTTCCGTTCCGTGCAGTTTTTTAGGGTTTGCTTGAAGCAAGCCATACACAGACACGGACAAACATGAATCGATCAAGCAATGCAGCTCAAAAAGATAGAAGAAGACTTGTCTCGGCGGGGGCGCACCACGTCTCGGCATGCAGTGCGACATGTTTGGGTCCTTGGACACGCAGGAGCCTACGTGTATGACCATATCTAGTGACTCGCGCATGCATGCAGCACAAAGCTCCACGTTCATGCAAACAAACAGAGTCACCGAATACAATCCAGCACACACGGTCAGCATCGGTAACTGCACAATTTGTGGCCAGCCTGCACAGCACCTGTACCTGCACCCGGAAGAGTACTGACCTGAAGCTACGGTAAAACTGAAGTTAGGGCATCTCTAGTCAATCTCTTGGATGTCAAAGAGTAAATGATCTACTAGTAAATTTTAGTGGAGTATTTTACTCTTAAGGTTTGATCATTTTTACCCCATCCTCTAATTTAATGGGATATTCTTTTTATCTAATTTATTTAATTTTCGGCCATCGGGTCCATTGAAAACGCGCCGGCGCCGGCAGCTTGGATGCGTCGAATCCGCCACCGCCAGTGAGGACCATAGATTGGCCGATTTATATGTCGCTACTCGCGAGAGAGGACAAAATCCAGATGGTAGAGGAGTGTTGGGGGTCCTCCAAGGGTTGACGGTGGCGTGGAGGCCAGCAGAGGCTACAGAGGAGGCGCCAGAGTAGATGCAAAGGAAGGTGGGGTGGGTGAGGCGAGGGAAGAGGGGATGCTTTTGCTCAGGCGGGTGGGCGGCCGAGTAAAAATAGGAGTTCAAGGTACCGAAAAGTAATTTCTTTTACTCCTGTGATAGTTATAGGACTTTGACCAAGTGCCGGTTACAGGAGTAAATCAAATTTTTTACTTCTTCAATAGACTTTAGAGGATTGGCTAGAAATTCCTTTACTGTTCTTCTCTTCAGAAAAAACTGCAAGGCGTAGATCAAAAGGAGACATGTGCTTTACTTAATTACACTTTCATCCTATATCTTGGAAGGAAAGGTGTTCTTTCCTTTTGCTAAGGGCCACTCATGAATTTGCCGTTTTATCTACAATTCTGCATTACAGTAGTACTATATTTCAGATGCGGTGCCCACATTGTCCCTGAGTGCGCGTCAACACATTGCTGAGATGATAAGAAAACCTGATACAGTGCAGTGTGCCATGCATGCACTGATACATGTCAGGCAGTTGGGAGATAACCGGAAGGGATGATCATACATGCTTAAGCTTATACTAAAACGGTTGCCGCCGTGCCCCTGAGATGGCCCGCGTAAATGTTTGGTGTTAATTTTGTTAAAGACATGTAGTCAGAAATGAAGGGAAAAGGTCGATCAGACTGTGTTTGTTCATCGTGGAAGTGCCAAGAATAGAAAATATCATTTGGGCATGGTGCTCGTATGCGGCATCTCCTCCAGTAATGTGCACATCTTGACATCATCTTGACATCTTGACAGACTCCTTGTGCAAGATGAATTATGATCTATATGGAGATTTCGTGTATTTTGACACGACATTCTCTACGAATATATATGGCTTGTCATTTGCACCAATTATAGGTGTCGACAATCATGGGTCGTCTGTCCTGTTCAGAGTAGGCCTTTTGAAGGATGAGAAAACATGGTCATTCAAGGGGCTGCTAAGCACGTTTGTTGAGGCAATGGGAGGAAAAGAGTCGAAATACATAATAACAGACCAGGACCAGGCGATGAAGACTACAATAAAGGAAGCTCTTCCGAGAACGAGGCACATGTTCTGTTGGTGGCATATTAGGAAGAACATGAAGGAAAATAACGCAACAGTGTTTGCGCAGCACCCAGGGATGTCTGATGATTTATTTCGAATCGTCAAAAACTTAGTAGGTCAAGACGAGTTCGAGCGTTCCTAGAAAGCAGCAATTTCCGTGCACAAGGCGGAAGGCAACAAACACCTGAACACGCTATGGGAACTCCAAAATTTCTGGGTGCCGGCCTACTTCAAGGACTGTTTCTATCGTTTCTCATCAACAACCACTCAGAGTGAGAGCACAAATTCAATGTGGAAGAATTACGTCGACCACAGGGACACTATAAAAAGGTTTGTTGATGCGTATCACATGATTCAGCAGAATTGCCTCACGACGCTTGACAAGAAAAGACACCGAACAGTCGAGAAGATGCCATCACTAGAGACGGGTTTTCCGATTGAGAGACAAGCAACTGAAGTATACACGAATGAAATTTTCAGGAAATTCCAGCTGGAGCTACGGAACCTGACATACTACAAGTGCTCTGACCTGGCAAAGGGGAAGCAATATTCTTTAGAAAGGATTATTGAGCCTGGAACAAAAGAGTGGAAACCATATCTGGGCGAGGAAATTGACAGGTCTGAGTTCAGGGTAAATGTGGATGAGCAAAAGGAAATATACAGTTGCAGCTACAAGAAAATGAGTAGGGATGGCATTCAGTGCTGCCATGTGCTTAAGGTGATGGATCAAACATGCATGATCGATCAACTTCCAAAATCCTTCATCATCCCCAGATGGACCAGGAATCTATCAGAGAGCCTGAAAGTTCTGTCTACAAGTCAAGATGATAGCATGACTGCACAAGACGATGAAACTATGAGATTCGGCCTTGCTTACGCTGAGTTGTCGGATATCTGTTCAAATGCTTGCAGAAAAGAGAAGGCATACAGTGTGCTGCGTGAGTGTATGCTAGATATGAAAATAAAAGTCATGGCGGCACTTGCTGAGGAACCAGACATATGCATTCTTGCCGAAACTCTCAAGAACCCTCCCATGAGTGGCTCAAAGGGCATGAAAAAAAAGGAGATCGAATCAAAGCTGGTTCTGAGAAGAAAGGAAAAGGCAACAAAGCTGCATCCAAGTGCGGCCGTTGTGGAGTAAAGGGTCACAGGAAAACAAACTGCCCGGGAAACCCAGAAGTCCAGGAGAGGATGAGGATTGAAGAGGAGAAGAGGAAATCACAGCAGGAGAAGAGGGCAAGGTCAATGAAATGGCCGACAACACCGACAACACCAACGAGGACATCAAACGGCTCAGGAGAATGCACTCCAAGTCCAGGAGGAAGATGTCAGACGCCAGCAACTCCAACGACCCCACTTACAACAGGGAGCATTTACCAAAGTCTTGCATCTACGCCAGAATCGAACATCACACAAGCTAGGCACATAGAATGCGCGGAGGGAAGCCCAGGACAAGGCACAAAATCTGCACAGTCCATTTCCAGAAAGGAAAGATCTGAGCGGAGACTGTTTGGTACCGGAGAATAGTACAAATAGAAAAATTAAAAGGTAATAATGCAGCTTAAATAGGACGTAAGAAAAAAATAGTGATGACCGCAATATGTCTTTTTGTTTTTTGGTTTTTATGTATGTATATTAATTTTACAGGTAAATAGGTTGAATAGCTACGCACAAGGGTGGAGATGCACAAGGGTGGAGAAGGAAGAATGGATCGCTGAAGATTCAAAAACAAGGTCGCACGTGGAGCGATGAAATAGCTAGCGATCGGTGAGGAGGGCGGGCTGGTGTTGATTGTTTATTTTTTCGTGCTGTGGTTATAAGTACGGCTTGTAAGTTAATTTGCTGCAGTTATAGATAGAAAACAAATTTAAATAAGAACACCTTTTGCTTCTTTATGTATTTTTATTCGGCGGAGAAAAATATCAGAGACACAGGTTTCCTTGTTATTTTCCGCAGCCGTCAGTTTCTAAACATGGATGTTGTAAGCATACAAGCATGCTTCTCTGCTGCGTCACAGAGATAAAAATAACTGAAGGGCACAGGCAGCCATGACCATGACACTTGTGAGTGTTCAACCGTGACTCTCACGGTTGCATGGTCACGCCCGCCATTATGGAACGAAAACATTTTAAGCACAGAATCTGGGTCGTGCTTCTAGGGCCGCATAATCGTGGCTTTCTTGGTAACGGTGCCTCGCCTGTTGTCATGCCTGTTCTTCTGTTATGAATTCATGTCAGTAAGTAAATGAAATATAGAGCACATAACCGTGCTTGCGATGCGTGTCCAACCACGCCTCATGTGCCTTCACGACATGCTTCTGTGATGCAAAGATTTCAAACACAACGGGTCATGATTGTGTTTGTTTTCTGTGTCACAAATGGATATAGTGCCTGGTAGTAGGTTCACGACATTTCCTATGAGATAATCACGTCTTTACATGCTACTGAAGCACGTGCAATCACGACCGTGCCTGTGTGGCATGTAGAACAATGCGTCTCGTATCACTTCACGACCGTTGTGTGGTACGTGGCAAACCGTGCGTCTGCCATGGCCATGCCTGTTTGACATGTAGAACAGTGCGTCTCGTATCACTTTCCTACGAAGGCATGATCGCGTGTGGTTCGTGACAAACCGTGGCTCTGCCATCACTTCAATTTCTTGCTTTTGTCTGTGAGCGTTTCGGCAGAATCATCTGCAAGGCAAAGGCACGGACTTGAATCTACTTAACTTTGAAACGGTAATAATTAAAAAACATGGAGGCTGCGGAGAACGAATATTTCTTCAAAGTAATGTGTGCGGTAAATAATTAAAACACGGAGGCATGCCCGTGCCTGGTCTGTGTGTTCAACCGTGCATCTCGTACCTTGAAAGCAGTGGCTCTATTTAATGTTTCAAGTAGCCACCTAGCATTTACCTGTTACGAGTAGTAATTAACCCGGACCCTCCCGTAAAAAAAGAGGTAATTAATCTGACCCCTCCTCTTCCCGTCGTGGGTATTTAAGTCGTTTCATGGATTGACAGACTATAATCCATTTTTCCAGACCCACCTCACTGAGCACTGGTCGTGGGCGGCGCCACCCCAACAATGGAGGTGGAGATGGAATGCGCTGCTCATAGCACCAAGATGTCGAGAGTGGTGCCACCGGCGCCGCCGCCTTCTGGTGGTGTGCTGGTCGTCGGAGGGGATGGAAGCGGCGACCGTGCTCCCTCTTGGTCCGAGGAGGAAGAGGAGGGATGTCATGCGGACCGCATCAGCGATCTCCCCGACGCCATCCTAGGTGAGATCATCTCTCGTCTCCCCATCAAGGAGGGCATCCGTACTTGAATCCTCGCACGTCGCTGGTGTCCTTAATGGCCCATCGCTCCTCTGAATCTCGACTGCCGCAAGATCTCTGTCTTTCATTTTTAAGGATGGAGGAACAGTTCATATCGAGATCATATCTCAGCTGTCTGTCTTCACCAAGGAGCGCGTCCGCAAATGCTATTCCGGAACGCGACTCTGTCGAAATCCTGTCAGTAATGTTGTTAGTCTTCCGGAATCCATTTTTTACGGTCATGCTGGCTCGGTTAGCCGCCTCTCTATCCCGGCGTGCTACCTATAGTGCAGACCCTCCACCGTTGATGCCTAGCTCTGATCCTTGAAGCTGAACAATATCCAGGTTCTTGAGTTCTACTACCTCTTCCCAGGATTTCTGTGGCACCTCGGCTCAGAGCGACCGGTTTACCTTGCATTGCCAACCCAAAGACCTTGTCTTCTGGCAACACACAACAACTTGGTACAGAAAAACAACCGCTTTATTAATGCTAGAGGAGCATAGTTTATATTACAATAGTTAGCGAGGCCAAGCGGCACACACGGTGTGGCTGAACAATATGTACATTATTTAGTGAACATAAAGGGGGCCTCGATCATGATAACTACGCGGCAGCAGAACAACGTCGTAGCGGAACTCCATAGCACAGGGACACCGATGTGGACACGATCTAGAATCGGACAACACTCCTTTCCAACGAGACTTTCCTAAAATCTGGCATGACACGCCAGGTCAGTACATTGAATGTACTTGCAAGCTCACAACAAGCATAAACATAATGACAAACAATATCATGATATTTAACCCTTTATCATCAATGCAACAATATATTCAACATGCTGTGAATATGCTCAACTGATACTCGTCCCATGGACTGGCTTACCGAACGTGATCATTTCCAGACCACCAACATGCTGATCTAAAAAACAAACCCGTGATCCTTACGGCGATCACAACCCGAGAACAAACCCGTGATCCTTACAACGATCACCACCCGACCAATACATGGCCCGTGATCCTTACGGCGATCACAACCCGACCAACTCATGCCCCGTGATCCTTACGTCGATCACAACCCGACCAACTCATGGCCCGTGATCCTTACGTCGATCACAACCCGACCAACTCGTGGCTCAACTCAACACAATAGCCTTACTGCCATCCTCAGTACAAACTTAGTGTGCAAATTTATTAAGTGTTGACCCATGGTGTGCCCTACTTTCGAGCGTGTCCATAACCGTGGACTCGACTATCGATATATTAATACACTCTGCAAAGGTTAGTACACTGTACCCACACTACGGAACACATGGCCTTGCACTCCCATTCGGGTGGACCAACGACATTCCGACGAAACCATTTCATTGTCATGACACTCTCCCAGCCACTCTGACTCAGTCCCCATCAGGCTAGTCCTGGGTGGCCCCGTGTCTACCTCCAGACACCTCGACCACCGTTGTGGCCACGATCCACTCTGGGACCCGGTACCAAAACTTAACTTAACAACGGGCTCACAAGGTTATGCCTGCTTACCGGGCCAGGGTACAACATGCCCATAACCTTCCCTAGATGGAGGCACCGACCAGAGGTACGACAATGAAACGCATTAAGGCCGTCCCATACCGGCAAATGTGGTTGCATTGGGAAAGAATCGTTTCAGCGACACCATGACCCGGTCAATGACATATTCAAGTTGAGTTACTTATCAGGTTCAACTTGAAGTGAAAACAACCGGTGTCACAATGCCATGCTATGCACCACTAACTCATGCATCACATAACCATGAAAATAACTAAATCAACCACGCTCCCACGGACCCATCATCAACTCAAGATACTTCTATGGTTAAGATCAGTCCTCACTTAAACCAGAATCATTTCTAGCAATCTCATCATTTTTCATCATGCAAGAATAATAGTTAAACTAATTGTTAAACTCCATGACCATATTATTTATTTATTACTCATAACTAAGTTCCTCTTAGCTTATCAGCAAGATTTACCTCAAACTCTTTGTAAATCAAGCATTTGAACATGACAAGCATCTAACAGAATATAATTATCATATAAATAATTTAAATGCATGAAATAATCATGGGTTCAAGTAGGAAAATCACAAATATTGAAGTGGCACTATGAAAATGTTCCTGTGGCTTGCCTTAGTGCTGATGATATAATGGCATATGCTTGAGGAACAACCACGAGTAAGACAACATTACGAATATCATTGGGTCTGATTTGATTTGACGATGGCCCACACTCAAATCAAGGTTTTGGGCAAGGCGATAGGTTCAACAACTGATCACGAGGACCAATCGATGAAGAAATCATCTTTCTACAACAAACAGACTAACAAAAGATATCCCTTTGGAAATGAACTAAGTCAGACAAGCTCTTATCTTCCAACTCTCCAAGTTGTTGTTTAGCTTAACAAACTAGCTCAGGGGTATCCAACACAGACTCTTGGAGAAGGGGTGGTTTACACGAAACCAACTTGATCACGAACTCAACATAGCGGTCAGGTGACAACCTGGTAACACTTCCGAGAAGATATTCGGAAAATCACGAACCACCGATATGTCACTAAGCTCGAGAACAATCTTGCTTTTCAGGGCAAGACGATATGATCAAATGAGCGAGGATTTGACAAAATCCTAACTCATCAATCGAAGAGTGCACCAGGAAATAAGGACTAGGTTGCACCATTAATCTTAGAATGGTAATTCAAGAATGAACACGCTAAGAATGAAATTGTTGTCCATTAACTGCCAAGCAACGGGATTGCTAGCAGTATTGATTTCACACATCACGATTCACTTGTCGGCATTCCGGTTACAATAACACGGGAACCGAGGAATTAACAATGACGGCAAGAAGTATTACTGCGTCAAGAATTCATAAGAGGTGGTGCAATTCTCATGACACTCTTGACATAAAGATGGTAACACTCCAAGGTAGAGCAGAGCCGAAGCTGGATTGGCATTTTGATCTGCGGAATACAATTGCTTTGACCCAATCCTAGATATGGATGAGGTTCTGGAGTTCATTTCTCCTAGTCATTCTGGGATAGAATGGCTTGACGGAACACACGAATAATAGGCATCGATGAGCACGAGTGCACAACTACTCTTGACTATCAATTGATAGAAGTGGGTCAGAATACAACTTAAGGGGGACAACTCAAAGGAACATACGATTTTCTGAGTTGTGGGTGCATGGACTAGCATGTCGAACGAGTTCAACATATTTCTTCCAGATAACCCATGCAGAACAGGAAGGACTGGCAGATTCACAACTATGAATGGAGGACTCATCAAGAGCATTCTGGTTGCGATCTTTTGGTTCAAGGAACTTCTGCCATAAGCGGTTCATAGTATTTGGAAGAAGGAAATACCACGGACCTCGAGGACTAACGCAAAGGTTACTAGTATCCTAAAGGAACTAGCAATCACTATTAACATGAGGTAAGTAGAGTAAATCTCGGGTTCAAAACCCAGAAGTAGAATACCTACTAACTAGTTGGCATCACGGGATGCTTTCGAGAATGATGGCCAGAGTCATCACACTGGGACCACAAAGCATGGCTAGACTACTAGATGATCCCCTCAGACACCTAGGGTCATAATAATAACTCCAACATATACGTTGAGGCAATAGAGTACCTCAACTCACCGTTTAGTGTGATTAACCTTGCCTAAAAGAACATCGAAACCAGAGGGAAAGGATTTTGCAAATGCGTCATACTATTTAGAAACCTGGGATGACTCGGACAGCATAATGGCAGTAATTGCTCAAAAAGATTGGAGACATGCTACAAAAATGGTGGCATAGCCACTCAGAAGCACAATATCAAGGTTTCGAGATCAAAAATTATCATACGGAAGTAGTAGGAACTGAACCGAGGCTTAAATCCAACAATTCTATAAGTCTACAGATTAGTAACACGTGATCCTGATAGAAAGATGAGAAAGCCTAGTTTCTTAACCCCGTAGGAAGGTAAGATGACTCAGATCAGAAGGGCATGAGGTAAAGGAGTAAAAAGAGCCTTACGTTCCATCCCACAATCAATTCCCTTATATAACTAAAGCATTTCTAGACTCAACTTCGACCAGTTTGGCTTGGTAATCCTACAGGCAGTCAAGCTCTGATACCAAAGCTGTCAGGACCCCGATCCTAAGTCACACCGATCTAGCATGTAACACATCATATCACTTTGCGGCCTCACGCACGGTATTCCCACGGGTGCCACCTTACCTGGCCCGGGACCGTTTGCGCCTTTTGGCTCACGTATATGATAGTGCCGCTAGCATCCATATGACAAAGAACCCGGGATGACATGGCTAGTCGTGAACCCAAAGTGGCACTAACTTACAGGGACAGGCATACATGACCCAACAACGAACGTGTCGGTCATCAGCGAGTGAATCCAGGCTGTAGCACTGGCTAGCAGGACTCGGTGACCGGCTGTAGGGCTAAAGGACTCCGGAATTCATCGCGTGACATTTCCCCGAGGGACAGACACAGGAACGAAGAAGGACACATGCCGGCCAGCCTAAGTGTTTCGGAGCAGTAGCAAGCTACCATGGCTCAGTGGAAACACTAGGAGACATTTCCCGGTAAGAGAGGCTACTAAGGATAAACAACTAGATAGTCAGATCCCACACATACCAAGCATTTCAATAACATACACACAATATGCTCAATATGTGCAAATACAACATGGCATCACAACATGACTCTACAACTCAAGTATTTTATTCAATAGGCTCCGAGGAGCGAGATATTACAATCATGAGTCTCATGACCCAACATTCAGAGCAAACAAGTCAAGCACAAGCGGAAGCTTAACATGTCTGAGTACAGACATCTACAAAAGAAAAAGGCTGAGAAGCCTGACTGTCTATCAGATCCTGCCGAGGGCACAAGATCGTAGCTGAGGTAACAAGCTAAACGTCGAAGTCCACGTGGAACTACTAGCGAGACTGAAGCCTCTCTGCAAAAACATAAATTAAGCAACGTGAGTACAAATGTACCCAGCAAGACTTACATCAGAACTAACTACATATGCATCATTATCAACAAAGGGGATGGTGGGGTTTAACTGCAGCAAGCCAGCTTTGACTCAGTGGCTAACCTGAACTACGACTGCAAGTAACTCTTTTGAGGTGGCGCACACGAGTCCACATATTCACCATATCAATACACCACTATGGATCCGCTCCCGTCTCCCTACGAGAACGCCATCCATAGCACTCACGCTTATCTTGCGTATTTTAGAGTATCCACTTTCACTTGTCTATGAACTGTACGGGCAACCCAGAAGTCCTTTACCACGGACACGGCTATTCAAATAGATAATGTTAACCCTGCAGGGGTGTACTTCTTCACACACGCTCTCACCACTTACCGCCGTTTACACGACATGTACTCGGCAACCTTCAAGCGGAAGCCCGGCGAGGGTGTCGGCCACGACCTGACTAACCACACAAGTCTCTCGTCTAGGTTTATCGCCTATTCGGGTTCCATCCGCAAGGAGATCCGGCCGGGGTGTCGCTCACGGCCCCAAACGATGTGTGCAGGGTTCCCAAGCCCACCATCAGGGTGCTACTTGGTACACCGGGCCACTGTGCCTAGTCTGTCCCAAGCCCACCTGTACCGGGTGCCACTTGGTAGACTACTAACACTACCTACAAACACCAGAAACTAGTTGCAACTCCTGGACAGAGATCAAGTTGATTAATAAGCCGAGAGGGGCCGAGTTACCGGAACCCAATGTGTGGTAGTAGCTGTTCATGGATCACAAACACAGAACTCAGTTCCTGAGGACGGTTTCAATGAGACAACCCACTATGTACTCCTACATGGCCTCTCACCGCTACCTTTACCAAATCGTGTTCACACACTTAGTTCACACACAGTAGGACATGTTTACACACCTCCAATTCATCCCCGATGAATCAGACCTGACTCAACTCTAAGCAGTAGCAGGTATGACAAACAAACATGGATGAGTAGGCACATCAGGGCTCAAACAACTCCAACTCATGCTAGTGGGTTTCATCTATTTACTGTGGCAATGACAGGTCATGCAGAGGATAAAGGGTTCAACTACCGCAGCATGTAACAGTTGAATCGGTGTTGTCCTAATGCAGTAAAAGAGAGCAGGAGCGAGAGAGTGGGATTGTAGAGGAATGAACAAGGAGGTTTTGCTTGCCTGTCACTTCTGAAGATAGTATAGTTCTTCATCGGTGTCATCGAACTCATCGTCAGAACATCGTCTACTGAGAGGGGACAAATACCGACAAACATGGAAGAAACACAATCAATGCAATGCACAATATGATGCATGATCATGACATGTCAATATGCTGTGGTTTGAGCTAATGCAACTAGCAGCAAGTTAAATGGAGTTAGTTTGAATCTAAGATTCAAATTAAAACTCCATATGTGAGGGTTAAAATGACATTATATGATTTGTCCTAAATAGTAGCTATAAGTTGTTCTAACATGCATGAAAATTGTACAGATGGATATATTGGATTTTTCTGATCATTTTTCATATATAATTTGTTTCATTTGGAGTTACGGTTGATTTTATATGATTTTTAGAAGTTTGAATCATTTTCTGGAATTTCCTGAATAATTTTAAATCCAGAAAATGAATAACTGCATCAGCACTGCGTCACTGTGACGTCAGCAAGTCAACTGCAGCTGACCAAGTCAAACCTGACCAGTGGGGTCCACTGGCCAGTGACCCAGTGTCAGTTAGGGACACAGACAGGTGGGCCCGGTCAATGGACACATCAGCGAGGTCAACGCCGACGCGTGGGGCCACTCTGATTAACTTAAACTAAACAGGGTTTACTTCGTGGTTAATTAGGGTGGTGGGGCCGGTCTGTCAGTGGCACAGGGCGAGATTAACGCGGTAATTAGCTTCGGGCTAATGACGCCACGTCACCTCACCGGAGTTGGACGCCGGCGAGCACATCCGACGACGGAAGTTCATCGGAATCGAGCTACGGGCAACCATTTGCCTCGCCGTTTGTTTCTACGAGTTCGTCGAGTCCACGCGCATCCAGAGGAGCAGGCGAGAGGAGCTGTGATGGGCTGTGGCGTCGGTGGTGGCGAGCGAGGCGGCGGCCGGAGTTTGGGCGCACCCGGGAACGAGGCTGCGGTGCGCTAGGGGAGAAGCTGATGGGCTAGGTGGCATCCGCGGGCCACCAGAAGCACGCTGGTGCCACGGGTTCGAGCAGAGGGGCTCGGGTCAGGAGAGCTACGCGGCCATGGCGGATGGCGGTGCTCGGGCATGTGGGGGAGGGTGCTACGGCACAAGAACGAGCAAAACAAAGGAGGGGAAACGGAGTGGAGCTCACAGCGAGTTCGTCGGCGGTCTCATTGGGCTCGGGGAGGCGCTGAAGACGGTGAATCGGAGTCGGCAATCGGCGGTGCCCGAGATTGAAGACGATGGCGTGGAGGCGATGCAGAGCTTCCCGGCTCGCGTGACTCGGCAGGAAGGACGGGGGCATCACGGCGGTTCTTCTGGAAACAACTACGAGGCGAGGGGTTGGCGGTGGACGCGGCAATAGCGGGCGGCGTCGACGACTGCGCTTGGGTGGGTGCGCGTGAGAGGGACAGGGGAGGGGATGAGCACGGGGAAGGAGTGAGAGGGCCCCGGGGGTGCGTGGCATCTCCGTGGCGTCGTCTAGGAGCACCGGGGAGGAGCCAGGCAGGCAGGGAGGGAGGAGGTGGCCGGCGCGGGGCGGCCACGCGCCTCCGTCCTTCTGGCGAGGGAGGAAGACGACAGGGAGGAGGCGGTGGTGGGCTAGGCCGCAGGTGGGCCAGCACAGGAGTTGGGCCGGGGTAAGTGGTCTGCCAGGTAAGTTCCTCTGCTCTGTTTTATATTTTTTGTTTTGTTTTGTTTTTTAATATTTCTTTTGCCACTGAATTCAAATTTAAACAACTTGAAAACAGTGCCAAAATTCCCTTGGATATTTTTATGTCACATAATGGACTTCTCCACATATACATAAAATATCACAGGCTTTTTGAAACTATAATCATTATATATTATGAATATAACTTCAAATCCAAATACAATATGATTTAAATTCAGTGTCCCAAAATATTCCATAAAAATGTTCCAGAATTTTGGTTTGGTATATATCTCTTGCCAAAATTACCATAATGATTTTTAGGGAATTTTGGAATCACTGAATGCAATTTAAAGGGTTCTTGCCCTTCTTTTAAAAAGTTTTGAGGCTTTCTAATTTCCTTAGTTCAAATTCCTTGAATTTAAACATGATGCAACACCAGATACTAGCACTTGGCATTATCAGAACTAGGGATGTGACATACCGCTTCGCGTGTGTAATGAGTGGCTGACTAGCGGGCCCCGCTAGTCAGGCCAGAAGGAGGGGAGAGGGAAACAGAGGGAGGCGGCGCTTCACCGGAGCACACGCCGGCGATGACGGGTCTTGGGGTCAAGCGAGAGGGAGGGATCGATGGAGAAGAAGGTTGCGCACCTGCCTATACCCGCAGCGTGGCTAGCGGTGACCGGACGGTGTCGGAATCGTCCTCTCTAGCTGAGGCAGAGGGCGGAGGTTGCCGGAGACGAAAACGACGGCGGCTCGGGGCGGCTCCAGGGGCTCCAGCGGGGTGGAACGGCCTCACCGAAGAGTGGTGGAGGCCCTGGCAGGGTCACCCTGGCCTGGGAGGGGTCGGAGCTGCGGGGACGATATGGAGGGGATCGCCGGCAAGCTCGGGCTTCGGGATGGCAGCCCGCGGCCTGCCCGGCCGGGCTGCGGTTTCTACTGGCTCGAGGAGGATGTGGGAGTGGCTACAGGTGCTCCAAGAGGCTGGGGGTGGCGTCTTTTATAGACGGGCGGCGAGGAGGGCTCGGGCTTCGCCGGAGGACACCTGCCCACGGCGCCCGGTGACGAATGGCGCCAGAGAGAGAGAGAGGGAAGACGACGGAGGTCACGCAGGAACTGTACACGAGCTCGGACGAGCACAGGAGCGAGGGGGGAAAGCGACGAGCACAGTGCGCCGCGCACTGTGCCGTTGGCCGAACCGTGCCCGTGCTTGTTGCGGCGAGCTCCGGCATCGGCGAGTGCCAGGGGGAAGTTAAGGGGGTGGAGATGAGGATGGTGGCGAGGCGTGACATGCTTTGGCCGGCTGGGCAGCGAGCACGCGCTCAACAGAGCGCTGGCGGCACGCAGAGCGCGTGTATTGCATGCCAACACGCTCGGACGAACGCGGTCACCGCGTGAACTGTGACATCAGGCCACCCTAAGCACTAACCAAGATGTCTGGCGTGTAGTCCTTAGTAAACTGAGGTGTTACCATGGTTTGGCTAGGATCCAGGTGCAGTAGAAATTGTACTGCTGGTAAGTTTCTGGACAGTAACTTTGGAGAGCTACTGTGGTCAAACTACTAGGAGCTAAGGGCTGAGCTTTGGGGTTTTACTTACACTTACTAAGGTAAACAGGCACAAGAAAAACCAGCTACAATGGAGCTAGTAAAAAGGTAGTTGCTGTAGGAACTACCATTTTTGCCCAGAAGTGAATTTATTTTCTGTAGCCAAAATATTTCAAAGAATGGTGAAATATTTTTGCTCAGAAAGGTGCCCTTGGATCCAAAGAATAATTGGGGTTTTTCTCAGGATTTTTGGGGCAGGGAAAATTAGGGCTGCTTTGGAGCACAAAGGGCTAACTAGGGTTTTGGAGGGCAAAATGAATATTTTTCATTTAATAAAAATATTCCAAGTCATATTTTGAGATCATTCAGAGGTGAAATGAGGGTTTTGAGGAGGAGAGGGAGCACTTGGGTGAAAATCAAGGGGTACCCAAGTGGTTAAGTCCAAATCAAATGATTCCAAAACTCCAAATTCAAAACCAACTCAACTAAATCCCAGGCAAATAAAAGAGGGCAAAAACCAGGCTGTCACAATTTCTGACGCAAGAGGTAACACTACTAGATGTATGCACTTCATCTACGCCCTCGGCACTAGAGTCCGTGTTTCGGTTTTCATCCTCTCTCCACACCCTCGCCTTTGCCTTTGCCAAATACCAGACAATTACGCAGGGACACTTAAGCTACCACTCGTGAAAAGACTGTCGCTTGTAGAAGTTGATATATCAGCCGCCTCGCTGCAAAGCATAATCCACTCTAGTTGCCCTGCACTTGAGTCTCTGCTGCTTGTTTGCAGTAGAGGAGGTCGTCGCATCAGAATAAACTCGTCTAACCTAGTAAGCATTGGCATTTGTTGTGCACACGGCAGACTCATTATTGAGGATGCCCCTTTGCTTTGATAGTTGATTGTTGATTGTCTGGTCAACGACTGTTCGATAACCATTGTATCTGCACCTATACTAGAGAGGTTGGGTGAATTCATGTTCGTGTCTCCCTCGATGTGTCTTGATGTACTGACTTTCCTTGATACTGGAATAGAGCTGCACTTGTTCCGATGTTTGTTCTATTAATTTGATGATCTATGTTATATTCTTCATGCAGAGTCAGGAATTGGCAGTAACCGGTGTCTCTGCACCTGAACTGTATCCATGTCGTCTCACGTGTCCTGAGGTATTGAGTTTTCATGATACTTCTAGCTTCATTTTGTTTGTGGGGAAACAAGTTTTATTTAATCCAACCTTTAGTCTATTAGTTTTGTGATCCATCTTCTGTTAATTTTCATGAAGGGTTTGGAGGCAGTCAGTCTAACAACAATGCATCAATCTGTCAAGACCTTTCTTATCTACATGTATTATAAAGTTGATGTTGTTGTTGAATTGCTGCAATGCTTTCAAAAATGGAGAACTTGTTTGTCGAGGTGATGATCTTGAGGAATGTGCATACTGTAGTACTCGTTCCATTTCAAAATGCTTGCCTTAAATTTGACTCGAATTGATGCACCCGTATCTACACATGATTTATTGTTGGATACATCCATATCTAGACAAGTGTATGGTAAACTTCCTGTTACGGAGGTGGTAGAACTAATTGTTTCGTTTGGTTTTTTGATGGACTGTATCTATTTTTATAGACGCTAAGTATTTTCGACCTATCATTAATATTTTTAGGGAGCGTTGATTTTTCCTGGTGAATAAAAATGGCGTCTTAAGCACCGACAGTTTCTCAAACATCACGACGTTTGTCTAAAGACAGTTGAGGGAGTCCTGGATTAAGGGGTCCTCGGGCGTCCAGACAGTTGATGTGGGCCGGACTGATGGACTATAAAGATACAAGACAGAAGACTTCGTCCCGTGTCCGGATGGGACTCTCCTTGGCGTGGAAGGCAAGCTTGGCGTTCGGATATTTAGATTTCTTTCTCTGTAACCGACTTTGTACAACCCTAGTACGCTCCGGTGTCTATATAAACCGGAGGGCTTAGTCTATAGAGGCAAGGACAATCATAATCATACAGGCTAGACTCCTAGGATTTTAGCCATTACGATCTCGTGGTAGATCAACTCTTGTAATACTCATATTCATTAAGATCAATCAAGCAGGAAGTAGGGTATTACCTCCATAGAGAGTGCCCGAACCTGGGTAAACACCGTGTCCCCCGCGTCCTGTTACCGTCAGCCTTAGACGCACAGTTCGGGACCGCCTACCCGAGATCCGCCGGTTTTAACACCGACATTGGTGCTTTCATTGAGAGTTCTGCTGCATCGTCACCAAAAGGTTTGATGGCTCCATCAATCATTTAAAACAATGCAGTCCAGGGGGAAGTTTTCATCCCCAGACTGATCTTCGTATTCGGCAGGTTCGCACTGCGGGCCAACTAGCTTGGCCATTGCTACGTCTTGAGCTAGCGTTGGTTTTCCCCGAAGAGGAGAGGGTGATGCAGCAAGTGTAGCGTAACTATTTCCCTCAGTTTTGAGAACCAAGGTATCAATCCAGTAGGAGGCTCCTCAAAAGTCCCACGCACCTACACAAACAAACTCAGTACTCGCAACCAACGCAATAAAGGGGTTGTCAATCCCTTCACGGCCACTTGCAAAAGTGAGATCTGATAGAGATAGTATGATAAGATAAATATATTTTTGGTATTTTATAATATAGATGCAAAATGTAAAGATGCAACTAAAGTAGACTGAAAGCAAATATGATAAGACATAGACCCGGGGGCCATAGGTTTCACTAGAGGCTTCTCTCGAGATAGCATAAGTATTACGGTGGGTGAACAAATTACTGTCGAGCAATTGATAGAAAAGAACATAGTTATGATATTATCTAGGCATGATCATGTATATAGGCATCACGTCCATAACAAGTAGACCGACTCCTGCCTGCATCTACTACTATTACTCCACACATGGACCGACTCCTGCCTGCATCTAGAGTATTAAGTTCATAAGAACAGAGTAACGCATTAAGCAAGATGACATGATGTAGAGGGATAAACTCATGCAATATGATGTAAACCCCATCTTGTTATCCTCGATGGCAACAATACAATACGTGTCTTGCAACCCTTTCTGTCACTGGGTAAGAACACCGCAAGATTGAACCCAAAGCTAAGCACTTCTCCCATGGCAAGAAAGACCAATCTAGTAGGCCAAAGCAAACTGATAATTCGAAGAGACTTGCAAAGATAACTCAATCATACATAAAAGAATTCAGAGAAGATACAAATATTATTCATAGATAAACTTCATCATAAACCCACAATTCATCGGATCTCGACAAACACACCGCAAAAAGAGATTACATCGAATATATCTCCACAAGAGAGGGGGAGAACATTGTATTGAGATCCAAAAAGAGAGAAGAAGCCATCTAGCTAATAACTATGGACCCGTAGGTCTGTGGTAAACTACTCACAACTCATCGGAGGGGCAAGGATGCTGATGTAGAAGCCCTCCATGGTCGATTCTCCCTCCGGAAGAGTGCCGGCGAAGGCTCCAAGATGGGATCTCGCGGATACAGAAGGTTACAACGGTGGAAATTGTGTTTCGTGGTGCTCCTGGATGTTTTTGGGGTACGTAGGTATATATAGGAGGAAGAAGTACGTCGGTGGCCGCCCGAGGGGCCCACGAGACAGGGGGCGCACCCTACAGGGGGCGGCCCCCTATCTCGTGGGGTCCTCGGGAGCTTCTTACCTTGCACTCCAAGCTCTCCAGATCACGTTCGTTCAAAAAATCACGCTCCCGAAGGTTTCATTCCGTTTGGACTCCGTTTGATATTCCTTTTCTTCGAAATACTGAAATAGGCAAAAAAACAGCAATAAGGGCTGGGCCTCCGGTTAGTAGGTTAGTTCCAAAAATGATATAAATGTGTAAAATAAAGCCCATAAACATCCAAAAGAGGTAATATAATAGCATGGAACAATCAAAAATTATAGATACGTCGGAGACGTATCAAGCATCCCCAAGCTTAATTCCTACTCGTCCTCGAGTAGGTAAATGATAAAAAGAGAATTTTTGATGTGGAATGCTACCTAGCATAATTCATAATGTAATTTTCTTTCATGTGGCATGAATGTTCTGATCCAAATGATTCAAGATAAAAGCTTATAAAACATAAAAATAATAATGCGTCAAAGCATACTAACAAATAATCATGTCCTATCAAAATAGCATAGCCAAAGAAAGCTTATCTCTACAAAATCATATAGTTAGGCCATGCTTTATTTTCATTACACAAAATACTCCCATCATGTACAACCCAGATGACGAGCCAAGCAATTGGTTCATACTTTTTAACGCGCTTCAGCTTTTTCAACTCTTACGCAATACACGAGCGCAAGCCATGGACATAGCACTATGGTGGTATATGGTGGTTGTAAGGACAAAAAGGGAGAAGATAGTCTCACATCAACTAGGCGTATTAACGGGCTATATGGAGATGCCCATTAATATATATCAATGTGAGTGAGTAGGGATTGCCATGCAACGGATGCACTAGAGCTATAAATATATGAAAGCTCAACAAAAGAAACTAAGTGGGTGTGCATCCAACTTGCTTGCTCACGAAGACCTAGGGCACTTTGAGGAAGCCCATCATTGGAATATACAAGCCAAGTTCTATAATGAAAAATTCCCACTAGTATATGAAAGTGACAACATATGAGACTCTATATCATGAAGATCATGGTGCTATTTTGAAGCACAAGTGTGAAAAAAGAGATAGTAGCAATTATGCCTTCTCTCTTTTTCTGTTTTTTTATTTTTCTCTTATTTTTCTTATTTTTTTATTTTTTTCTTTTTCCCCCTTTTTTCTTTTTGGTGGGCATCTTTGGCCTCTTTTATTTTTATAAAGTCCGAAGCCTCATCCCGACTTGTGGGGGAATCATAGTCTTCATCATCCTTTCCTCACTAGGATAATGCTCTAATAATGAAGATCATCACACTTTTATGGATTTACAACTCAAAAACTACAACTCAAAGCTAGAACAAGATATGACTCTATGTGAATGCCTCCGGCGGTGTACCGGGATATGCAATGAATCAAGAGCGACATGTATGAAGATTATGAAGGTGGCTTTGCCACAAATACGATGTCAACTACATGATCATGCAAAGAGCAATATGACAATGATGAAACGTGTCATAATAAATGGAACGGTGGAGAGTTGCATGGCAATATATCTCGGAATGGCTATGGAAATGCCATAATAGGTAGGTATGGTGGCTGTTCCTAAGGTATGGTGGCTGTTCTTCTCCCGATACATAGTGCCTTTGGTAAATTGTACCCCCTGCTTTTGTCAACCATGCTCTACCTACGAACTTGCGTCATTTATTCTTGAAATCCGTTGTATATGTTCCTAAGATGCCCCAATGGGTTGAACTTATGCCTTCCGTAATCCGTGCGAACCTGAGAGTTCTCACAAGTCTTACTCTTCTGGTACTTCGCTAGATAAATCTTCTGCGCTACAATTTCTTCGAAAACGAGGAGTGATGAAAGGTTATGCATTGAAGAAGTGGGATTCGACCTTGAATCTTTGTGTTCATGCCCATGGACCCGATGTAGAACTTATCATGGAAGCTGTTCATAAAAATAATTATTTCTTTGATACAAGCTCATCTTGTATCCATGAATTGATCCTTCGCAACCGTGGTTCCGACCATGATTGTTCTTCCTTGGTCCCACTTCTTGGATAAGTTAAATCACTTGTCTTCTACAGGTCAATACGCCTGCCCAACCTCTATTATGATGTACTTCCGAGTATTACCCATGGTATCTCGAGGATATCATGCCATTGCACTACATCTTATGGACTTTTGATGGAGTACTACCTTACCATGTCTTTGTCACTTCATCGGTTCTGGGTTGTTTATCAACCGATAACACCGATAAGTGAATCGATTCCGCACTCCGATTCAATGACTCTAAGTAATTTTCGTTGCTTAGGAGTTTAATAATCCTTCAAGTCATTCCTAGCATGTTCAGCTATATCTTTATCGTGCCAAATTATAACTGTGCTACCTGGTTCTTCCCAGATCACAATTTTCGACGATGAGTGAGGGAGTCCTGGATTAGGGGGTCTCCGGATGGCCGGACTATGACCTTTGGCCGGACTCCAGGACTATGAAGATACAAGATTGAAGACTTCGTCCCGTGTCTGGATAGGACTTTCCTTGGCGTGGAAGGCAAGCTTGGCGATATGATATGAAGATCTCCTCCCATTGTAACCGACTCTGTGTAACCCTAGCCCTCTCCGATGTCTATATAAACCGGAGACTTTTAGTCTGTAGGACGAACAACAATCATACCATAGGCTAGCTTCTACGGTTTAGCCTCTCTGATCTCGTGGTAGATCAACTCTTGTACTACCCATATCATCAATATTAATCGAGCAGGAGTAGGGTTTTACCTCCATCGTGAGGGCCCGAACCTGGGTAAAAACATCATGTCCCTTGTCTCCTGTTACCATCCGCCTAGACGCACAGTTCGGGACCCCGTACCCGAGATCCGTCGGTTTTGACACTAACATTGGTGCTTTCATTGAGAGTTCCTCTGTGTCGTCACCTTTAGGCCCGATGGCTTCTTCGATCATCAACCACGACGCGGTCCAGGGTGAGACTTTTCTCCCCGGACAGATCTTCGTATTCGGCGGCTTCGCACTGCGGGCCAATTCGCTTGGCCATCTGGAGCAGATCGAAAGCTACGCCCCTGGCCATCAGGTCAGATTTGGAAGATTAAACTACACGGCCGACATCCGCGGGGACTTGATCTTCGACGGACTCGAGCTACGGCCGAGCGCGCCGCACTGTCACGATGGGCATGATCTAGCTCTGCCGCCGGACAGCGCCCAGAGCGCCACCCAGGTGTCCGCTCCGACCATTAGCTCGGAGTGGACTGCGCCAGTCGGGGACGGACGGTTGGACGCCGCCCCAGGAGCCGCAATCTCTACAGCGATAGAGCCGAATACCAGCTTAGTCCTTTGCGAAGCCTGTGACTCCAAGGTGCCGGACTCCTTTCCGGACTCCGAATCTTCCGCACCCCTTCCGATCGAACCCGATTGGGCTCTGATCATGGAGTTCACCGCCGCTGACGTCTTCCAGCACTCGCCCTTTGGCGATATCCTGAATTCACTAAAGTCTCTCTCTTTGTCAGGAGAGCCCTGGCCGGACTATGGTCAGCAAGGTTGGGATGCAGATGATGAAGAAATTCGAAACCCACCCACCACCCACTTCGTAGCCACTGTCGACGACCTAACTGTTGGGGAACGTAGCAGAAATTCAAAATTTTCCTACGTGTCACCAAGATCTATCTATGGAGAGACCAGCAACGAGTAGAAAGAGAATGCATCTACATACCCTTGTAGATCGCTAAGCGGAAGCGTTCAAGTGAACGGGGTTGATGGAGTCGTACTCGTCGTGATTCAAATCACCGATGATCCTAGTGCCGAACGGACGGCACCTCCGCGTTCAACACACGTACAGCCCGGTGACGTCTCCCACGCCTTGGTCCAGCAAGGAGAGAGGGAGAGGTTGAGGAAGACTCCATCCAACAGCAGCACAACGGCGTGGTGGTGGTGGAGGAGCGTGGCAATCCAGCAGGGCTTTGCCAAGCACCATGGGAGAGGAGGAGTAGGGAGAGAGGTAGGGCTGTGCCAGAACTTCGTGTATAGCTCCCATGCGCCTCCCCACTATATATAGGGGTGGAGGGGCTGGTTTCTTGCCCTCCAAGTCCATTGGGGCGTTGGCCAAGGTGGGAGGAAAGAAATCTCATTATTTCCTTCCCCACCGATTGTTATCCCCCCTTTTTAGGGATCTTGATCTTATCCCTTCGGGATATGATCTTATTCCTTCTAAGGGGGGATCTTGGTGCGCCTTGACCAGGGGTGTGGGGCCTTGCCCCCACTACCCACGTCCATGTGGGTCCCCCCATGCAGGTGGGCCCCTCTCCGGAACCTTCTAGAACCTTCCCGGTACAATACCGAAAAATCCCGAACATTTTCCGGTGGCCAAAATAGGACTTCCCATATATAAATCTTTACCTCCGGACCATTCCGGAACTCCTCGTGACGTCCAGGATCTCATCCGGGACTCCGAACAACATTCGGTAACCACATACAAACTTCCTTTATAACCCTAGCGTCATCAAACCTTAAGTGTGTAGACCCTACGGGTTCGGGAGACATGTAGACATGACCGAGACGTTCTCCGGTCAATAACCAATAGCGGGATCTGGATACCCATGATGGCTCCCACATGTTCCACGATGATCTCATCGGATGAACCACGATGTCAAGGACTTAATCAATCCCGTATTCAATTCCCTTTGTCTATCGGTATGTTACTTGCCCGAGATTCGATCGTCGGTATCCAATACCTTGTTCAATCTCGTTACCGGCAAGTCACTTTACTCGTTCCGTAACACATCATCCCGTGATCAACTCCTTGGTCACATTGCGCATATGATGATGTCCTACCGAGTGGGCCCAGATATACCTCTCCGTTTACACGGAGTGACAAATCCCAGTCTCGATCCGCATAAAACAATAGATACTTTCGGAGATACCTGTAGTGCACCTTTATAGTCACCCAGTTACTTGTGACGTTTGATACACCCAAAGCACTCCTACGGTATCCAGGAGTTACACGCTCTCATGGTCGAAGGAAGAGATACTTGACATTGGCAAAGCTCTAGCAAATGAACTACACGATCTTTTGTGCTAGTCTTAGGATTGGGTCTTGTCCATCACATCATTCTCCTAATGATGTGATCCCGTTATAAACGACATCCAATGTCCATAGCCAGGAAACCATGACTATCTGTTGATCACAACGAGCTAGTCAACTAGAGGCTCACTAGGGACATATTGTGGTCTATGTATTCACACGTGCATTACGATTTCCGGATAATATAGTTATAGCATGAATAAAAGACAATTATCATGAACAAGGAAATATAATAATAATACTTTTATTATTTCCTCTAGGGCATATTTCCAACAGTCTCCCACTTGCACTAGAGTCAATAATCTAGTTCACATCGCCATGTGATTAACACTCACAGGTCACATCGCCATGTGACTAATACCCAAGAGTTTACTAGAGTCAGTAGTCTAGTTCACATCACTATGTGATTAACACTCAATGAGTTTTATGTTTGATCATGTTGCTTGTGAGAGAGGTTTTAGTCAACGGGTCTGAACCTTTCAGATCCGTGTGTGCTTTACAAATCTCTATATCATCTCCTAGATGCAGCTACCACGCTCTATTTGGAGCTATTCCAAACAACTGTTCTACTTGGAGCTATTCTAAATTATTGCTCCATTATATGTATCCGGTCTCTCTACTCAGAGCTATCCGGATAGGTGTCATCGTCGTAACCTTTACGACGAACTCTTTTACCACCTCCATAATCGAGAAAATTCCTTAGTCCACTAGTTACTAAGGATAACTTTGACCGCTGTCCTGTGAGCCATTCTTGGATCACTCTTGTACCCCTTGACTGACTCATGGCAAGGCACACTTCAGGTGCGGTACACAGCATAGCATACTGAAGAGCCTACGTCTTAAGCATAGGGGACGACCTTCGTCCTTTCTCTCTATTCTGCCGAGGTCGAGCTTTAAGTCTTAACTTCATACCTTACAACTCAGGCAAGAACTCCTTCTTTGACTGGTCCATCTTGAACACCTTCAAGATCATGTCAAGGTATGTGCTCATTTGAAAGTATTATTAAGCATTTTGATCTATCCTTATAGATCTTGATGCTCAATGTTCAAGTAGCTTAATCCAGGCTTTCCATTGAAAAACACTTTCAAAATAACTCTATATGCTTTCGAGAAATTCTACATCATTTCTGATCAACATATACTCATCAGAAATTCTATAGTGCTCCCACTCACTTCTTTGGAAATACAAGTTTTTCATAAAACTTTGTACAAACCCAAAATCTTTGATCATCTAATCAAAGTGTACATTCCAACTCCGAGATGCTTACTCCAGTCCTTAGAAGGATTGCTGGAGCTTTGCATACTTATTAGCATCTTTCGGGATTGACAAAACCTTCCGGTTGTATCACATACAACCTTTCCTCAATAAAATCGTTGAGGAAACAATGTTTTGACATCCTATCTGCAAGATTTCATAAATAATGCAGTAATCGCTAATATAATTCCAACAGACTCTTAGCATCACTACGAGTGAGAAAATCTCATCGTAGTCAACTCCTTGAACTTGTCGGAAAACATCTTAACGACAAGTCGAGCTTTCTTAATGGTGACATTTACCATCATTGTCCGTCTTCCTTTTGAAATCCATCTGTACTCATTAGCCTTACGACCATCGAGCCGTTCTGCCAAAGTCTACACTTTGTTTTCATACATGGATCCTCTCTCGGATTTTATGGCCTTAAGCCATTTATCGGAATCCGGGCCCACCATCGCTTCTCCATAGCTCGTAGTCTCATTGTTGTCTAGCAACATGACTTCCAAGACAGGATTACGTACCACTCTCAAGTAGTACGCATCCTTGTCATCCTACGAGGTTTGGGAGTGACTTGATCTGAAGTTTCATGATCACTATCATAAGCTTCCACTTCAATTGGTGTAGGTGCCACGGGAACAACTTCCTGTGCCCTGCTACACACTGGTTGAAGTGATGGTTCAATAACCTCATCAAGTCTCCACCATCCTCCCACTCAATTCTTTCGAGAGAAACCTTTCCTCGAGAAAGGACCTGATTCAAGAAACAATCCTTTATTGCTTTTGGATATGAGATAGGAGGTATACCCAACTGTTTTGGGTGTCCTATGAAGATGCATTTATCCGCTTTGGGTTCTAGCTTATCAGCCTGAAACTTTTTCACATAAGCGTCGTAGCCCCAAACTTTTAAGAAACGACAACTTAGGTTTCTCTAAACCATAATTCATACGGTGTCATCTCAACGGAATTACGTGGTGCCCTATTTAAAGTGAATGTGGTTGTTTCTAATGCCTAACCCATGAACGATAGTGGTAATTCGATAAGAGACATCATGGTATGCATCATATCCAATAGGGTACAGTTATGATGTTCGGACACACCATCACACTATGGTGTTCCAGGCGGTATTAATTGCGAAACAATTTCCACAATGTCTTAATTGTGTGCCAAAACTCGTAACTCAGATACTCATCTCTATGATCTTATCATAGACATTTTATCCTCTTGTCACGATGATCTTCAACTTTACTCTGAAATTACTTGAACCATTCAATAATTCAGACTTGTGTTTCATCAAGTAAATATATTCAACATCTACTCGAATCATCTGTGAAGTAAGAACATAATGATATTCACTGCATGCCTCAGCACTCATTGGGCTACACACATCAAAATGTGTTACTTCCAACAAGTTGCTATCTTGTTCCATCTTACTGAACCGAGGCTTTTCAGTCATCTTGCCCATGTGGTATGATTTGCATATCTCAAGTGATTCAAAATCAAGTGAGTTCAAACGGTCCATTTGCATGGAGTTTCTTCATGCATATATACCAATAGACATGGTTCGCATGTCTCAAACTTTTAAAAAATGAGTGAGTCCAAAGATCCATCAACATGGAGCTTCTTCATGCATTTTATACCGATATGATTTACGTGGCAGTGCCACAAATAGGTGGTACTATCATTACTATCTTTTGGCATGAACATGTGTATCACTACGATCGAGATTTCAATGAACCATTCATTTTAGGTGCAAGACCATTGAAGGTATTATTCAAATAAATAGAGTAACCATTATTCTCTTTAAATGAATAACCGTATTGCGATAGACATAATCCAATCATGTCTATGCTCAACGCAAACACCAAATCTCGATGGTAGAGGGAGCGTGCGATGCTTGATCATATCAACATTGGAAACACTTCCAACACATATCGTCAGCTCACCTTTAGCTAGTCTCCGTTTATGCCGTAGCTTTTATTTCGAGTTACTAACACTTAGCAACCGAACCGGTAGCCAATACCCTGGTGCTACTAGGAGTACTAGTAAAGTACACATTAACATAATGTATATCCAATATACTTCTATCGACCTTGCCAGCCTTCTCATCTACCAAGTATCTAGGGTAATGCTGTTCCAGTGGTTGTTCCCCTTATTACAGAAGCACTTAGTCTCGGGTTTATGTTCAACCTTGGGTTTCTTCACTAGAGCAGCAGCTGAATTGCCGTTTCATGAAGTATCCCTTTGTTCCCTTGCCCTTCTTGAAACTAGTGGTTTCACCAACCATCAACAATTGATGCTCCTTCTTGATTTCTACTTTCGCGGTGTCAAACATCATGAATATTTCAAGGATCATCATATCTATCCCTGATATGTTATAGTTAATCACGAAGCTCTAGCAGCTTGGTGGCAATGACTTTGGGGAAACATCACTATCTCATCTGGAGGATCAACCCCCACTCGATTCAAGTGATTGTTGTGCTCAGACAATCTGAGCACAAGCTCAACGATTGAGCTTTTCTCCCTTAGTTTGCAGGCTAAGAAAATCGTCGGAGGTCTTATACCTCTTGACGTGGGCACGAGCCTGAAATCCCAATTTCAGCCCTCGAAACATCTCATATGTTCCGCGACATTTTGAAAACATCTTTGGTGCCTCTACTTAAACCATTTAATTGAACTATCACGTAGTTATCAAAACGTGTATGTCCGATGTTCGCAACATCGACAAACGACGTTGGTGTTCAGCACACTGAGCGGTGCATTAAGGACATAAGCTTTCTACTGATCGCATAATCGCTACTATCAACTTTCAACTATATTTTCTCTAGGAACATATCTAAACAGTGGAACTAAAGCGCGAGCTTACGACATAATTTGCAAAAGGTCTTTTGACTATGTTTAGGATAATTAAGTTCATCTTATGAACTCCCACTTAGATAGACATCCCTCTGGTCATCTAAGTGATCACATGATCCGAGTCAACTAGGCCGTGTCCGATCATCACGTGAGACGGACTAGTCATCATCGGTGAACATCTTCATGTTGATCGTATCTACCATACGACTCATGCTCGACCTTTTGGTCTCCGTGTTCTGAGGCCATGTCTGCACATGCTAGGCTCGTCAAGTTAACCCTAAGTGTTTTCGCTGTGTAAGACTGTCTTACACCCGTTGTATGTGAACGTAAGAATCCATCACACCCGATCATCACGTGGTGCTTAGAAGCGACGAACTGTAGCAACGGTGCACAGTTAGGGGAGAACACTTCTTGAAATTGTTGTAAGGGATCATCTTATTTACTACCGTCGTTCTAAGCAAACAAGATGCATAAACATGATAAACATCACATGCAATCAAATAGAGTAGTGACATGATATGGCCAATATCATATAGCTCCTTTGATCTTCATCTTCGGGGCTCCATGATCATCTTGTCACCGGCATGACACCATGATCTCCATCATCATGATCTCCATCATCGTGTCTTCATGAAGTTGTCACGCCAACGACTACTTCTACTTCTATGACTAACGCGTTTAGCAATAAAGTAAAGTAGTTTACATGGCGTTCTTCAATGACACGCAGGTCATACAAAAAATAAAGACAACTCCTATGGCTCCTGCCGGTTGTCATACTCATCGACATGCAAGTCGTGAATCCTATTACAAGAACATGATCAATCTCATACATCACATATCATTCATCACATTCTTCTTGGCCATATCACATCACATATCATACCCTGCAAAAACAAGTTAGACGTCCTCTAATTGTTGTTGCATGTTTTACGTGGCTGCTATGGGTTTCTAGCAAGAACGTTTCTTACCTACGCATGAACCACAACGTGATATGCCAATTGCTATTTACCCTTCATAAGGACCCTTTTCATCGAATCCGATCCGACTAAAGTGGGAGAGACAGACACCCGCCAGCCACCTTATGCAACTAGTGCATGTTTGTCGGTGGAACCGGTCTCACGTAAGCGTACGTGTAAGGTTGGTCCGGGCCGCTTCATCCCACGATGCTGCCGAATCAAGATAAGACTAGTAACGGCAAGCATATTGAACAATATCGACGCCCACAACTACTTTGTGTTCTACTCGTGCAAAGAATCTACGCAATAGACCTAGCTCATGATGCCACTGTTGGGGAACGTAGCAGAAATTCAAAATTTTCCTACACGTCACCAAGATCTATCTATGGAGAAACCAGCTACGAGTAGAAGGAGAGTGCATCTACATACCCTTGTAGATCGCTAAGCGGAAGCGTTCAAGTGAATGGGGTTGATGGAGTCGTACTCGTCGTGATTCAGATCACCGATGATCCTAGTGCCGAACGGACGGCACCTCCGTGTTCAACACACATACAGCTCGACGATGTCTCCCACGCCTTGAACCAGCAAGGAGAGAGGGAGAGGTTGAGGAAGACTCCATCCAGCAGCAGCACAACGGCGTGGTGGTGATGGAGGAGCGTGGCAATCCTGCAGGGCTTCGCCAAGCACCATGGGAGAGGAGGAGGAGGGAGAGGGGCAAGGCTGCACCAACGAGAGATCAAATCGCGTGTTATGGGCAGCCCCATGCCTCAATATATATAGGGGGGAAGGGGGCTGCGCCCCCTTTAGGGTTTTCCCACCCCCTAGGGGCGGCGGCCAGCCCTAGATGGGTTTTGGGGTGCGGCCAAGAGGGGGGGGAGGAGTCCATCCTCCCCAAGGCACCTCGGAGGTGCCTTCCCCCTTGAGGACTCTTCCCTCTAGGGTTCCCTAGGCGCATGGGCCTCTTGGGGCTGGTGCCCTTGGCCCATGTAGGCCAAGGCGCACCCCCTACAGCCCATGTGGCCCCCCGGGGCAGGTGGCCCCACCCGGTGGGCCCCCGGGACCCTTCCGGTGGTCCCGGTACAATACCGATGACCCCGAAACTTGTCCCGATGGCCGAAACAGGACTTCCTATATATAAATCTTTACCTCCGGACCATTCCGGAACTCCTCGTGACGTCCGGGATCTCATCCGGAACTCCGAACAACATTCGGTAACCACATACAAGCTTCCTTTATAACCCTAGCGTCATCGAACCTTAAGTGTGTAGACCCTACGGGTTCGGGAGACATGCAGACATGACCGAGACGTTCTCCGTTCAATAACCAACAGCGGGATCTGGATACCCATGTTGGCTCCCACATGTTCCACGATGATCTCATCGGATGAACCACGATGTCAAGGACTCAATCGATCCCGTATACAATTCCCTTTGTCTAGCGGTATTTTACTTGCCCGAGATTCGATCGTCGGTATACCGATACCTTGTTCAATCTCGTTACCGGCAAGTCACTTTACTCGTTCCGTAACACATCATCCCGTGATCAACTCCTTGGTCACATTGCGCATATGATGATGTCCTACCGAGTGGGCCCAGAGATACCTCTCCGTTTACACGGAGTGACAAATCCCAGTCTCGATCCGCATAAAACAATAGATACTTTCGGAGATACCTGTAGTGCACCTTTATAGTCACCCAGTTACGTTGTGACGTTTGATACACCCAAAGCACTCCTACGGTATCCAGGAGTTACACGCTCTCATGGTCGAAGGAAGAGATACTTGACATTGGCAAAGCTCTAGCAAATGAACTACACGATCTTTTGTGCTAGTCTTAGGATTGGGTCTTGTCCATCACATCATTCTCCTAATGATGTGATCCCGTTATCAATGACATCCAATGTCCATAGCCAGGAAACCATGACTATCTGTTGATCACAACGAGCTAGTCAACTAGAGGCTCACTAGGGACATATTGTGGTCTATGTATTCACACGTGCATTACGATTTACGGATAATACAGTTATAGCATGAATAAAAGACAATTATCATGAACAAGGAAATATAATAATAATACTTTTATTATTGCCTCTAGCGCATATTTCCAACACTAACCGACATGCTCGACTTCGACTCCGAAGACATCGACGGTATGGACGCCGATGAAGGAGACGACCAAGAACCAGCACCTATAGGGTACTGGAAAGCCACCTCGTCATATGACATATGCATGGTGGACACCCCCAAAGCAGGGGATGGCGATGAAAAAACGGAGGACGACCCCTCCAAGAAGCAACCCAAGCGCTGACGTCAGCGGCGCCACTCTAAATCCCGCCAAAGCACAAACGGCGAGTCCGGCACTAGAGACAACAACACCCCGGATAGTGCCGAAGACAACCCCCTCTAGCAGGATTCAGCACAGGAGGACGGAGGAGCCAGCCCTCATGAGAGAGCGGCAGACAGGGAGGACAATCATAATCATACAGGCTAGACTCCTAGGATTTTAGCCATTACGATCTCGTGGTAGATCAACTCTTGTAATACTCATATTCATCAAGATCAATCAAGCAGGAAGTAGGGTATTACCTCCATAGAGAGTGCCCGAACCTGGGTAAACACCGTGTCCCCCGCGTCCTGTTACCGTCAGCCTTAGACGCACAGTTCGGGACCGCCTACCCGAGATCCGCCGGTTTTAACACCGACATTGGTGCTTTCATTGAGAGTTCTGCTGCATCGTCACCAAAAGGTTTGATGGCTCCATCAATCATTTAAAACAATGCAGTCCAGGGGGAAGTTTTCATCCCCAGACTGATCTTCGTATTCGGCAGGTTCGCACTGCGGGCCAACTAGCTTGGCCATTGCTACGTCTTGAGCTAGCGTTGGTTTTCCCCGAAGAGGAGAGGGTGATGCAGCAAGTGTAGCGTAACTATTTCCCTCAGTTTTGAGAACCAAGGTATCAATCCAGTAGGAGGCTCCTCAAAAGTCCCACGCACCTACACAAACAAACTCAGTACTCGCAACCAACGCAATAAAGGGGTTGTCAATCCCTTCACGGCCACTTGCAAAAGTGAGATCTGATAGAGATAGTATGATAAGATAAATATATTTTTGGTATTTTATAATATAGATGCAAAATGTAAAGATGCAACTAAAGTAGACTGAAAGCAAATATGATAAGACATAGACCCGGGGGCCATAGGTTTCACTAGAGGCTTCTCTCGAGATAGCATAAGTATTACGGTGGGTGAACAAATTACTGTCGAGCAATTGATAGAAAAGAACATAGTTATGATATTATCTAGGCATGATCATGTATATAGGCATCACGTCCATAACAAGTAGACCGACTCCTGCCTGCATCTACTACTATTACTCCACACATGGACCGACTCCTGCCTGCATCTAGAGTATTAAGTTCATAAGAACAGAGTAACGCATTAAGCAAGATGACATGATGTAGAGGGATAAACTCATGCAATATGATGTAAACCCCATCTTGTTATCCTCGATGGCAACAATACAATACGTGTCTTGCAACCCTTTCTGTCACTGGGTAAGAACACCGCAAGATTGAACCCAAAGCTAAGCACTTCTCCCATGGCAAGAAAGACCAATCTAGTAGGCCAAAGCAAACTGATAATTCGAAGAGACTTGCAAAGATAACTCAATCATACATAAAAGAATTCAGAGAAGATACAAATATTATTCATAGATAAACTTCATCATAAACCCACAATTCATCGGATCTCGACAAACACACCGCAAAAAGAGATTACATCGAATATATCTCCACAAGAGAGGGGGAGAACATTGTATTGAGATCCAAAAAGAGAGAAGAAGCCATCTAGCTAATAACTATGGACCCGTAGGTCTGTGGTAAACTACTCACAACTCATCGGAGGGGCAAGGATGCTGATGTAGAAGCCCTCCATGGTCGATTCTCCCTCCGGAAGAGTGCCGGCGAAGGCTCCAAGATGGGATCTCGCGGATACAGAAGGTTACAGCGGTGGAAATTGTGTTTCGTGGTGCTCCTGGATGTTTTTGGGGTACGTAGGTATATATAGGAGGAAGAAGTACGTCGGTGGCCGCCCGAGGGGCCCACGAGACAGGGGGGCGCACCCTACAGGGGGCGGCCCCCTATCTCGTGGGGTCCTCGGGAGCTTCTTACCTTGCACTCCAAGCTCTCCAGATCACGTTCGTTCAAAAAATCACGCTCCCGAAGGTTTCATTCCGTTTGGACTCCGTTTGATATTCCTTTTCTTCGAAATACTGAAATAGGCAAAAAAACAGCAATAAGGGCTGGGCCTCCGGTTAGTAGGTTAGTTCCAAAAATGATATAAATGTGTAAAATAAAGCCCATAAACATCCAAAAGAGGTAATATAATAGCATGGAACAATAAAAAATTATAGATATGTCGGAGACGTATCAAGCATCCCCAAGCTTAATTCCTACTCGTCCTCGAGTAGGTAAATGATAAAAAGAGAATTTTTGATGTGGAATGCTACCTAGCATAATTCATAATGTAATTTTCTTTCATGTGGCATGAATGTTCTGATCCAAATGATTCAAGATAAAAGCTTATAAAACATAAAAATAATAATGCGTCAAAGCATACTAACAAATAATCATGTCCTATCAAAATAGCATAGCCAAAGAAAGCTTATCTCTACAAAATCATATAGTTAGGCCATGCTTTATTTTCATTACCCAAAATACTCCCATCATGTACAACCCAGATGACGAGCCAAGCAATTGGTTCATACTTTTTAACGCGCTTCAGCTTTTTCAACTCTTATGCAATACACGAGCGCAAGCCATGGACATAGCACTATGGTGGTATATGGTGGTTGTAAGGACAAAAAGGGAGAAGATAGTCTCACATCAACTAGGCGTATTAACGGGCTATATGGAGATGCCCATTAATATATATCAATGTGAGTGAGTAGGGATTGCCATGCAACGGATGCACTAGAGCTATAAATATATGAAAGCTCAACAAAAGAAACTAAGTGGGTGTGCATCCAACTTGCTTGCTCACGAAGACCTAGGGCACTTTGAGGAAGCCCATCATTGGAATATACAAGCCAAGTTCTATAATGAAAAATTCCCACTAGTATATGAAAGTGACAACATATGAGACTCTATATCATGAAGATCATGGTGCTATTTTGAAGCACAAGTGTGAAAAAAGAGATAGTAGCAATTATGCCTTCTCTCTTTTTCTGTTTTTTTATTTTTCTCTTATTTTTCTTCTTCTTTTTCTTTTTTTTCTTTTTCCCCCTTTTTTCTTTTTGGTGGGCATCTTTGGCCTCTTTTATTTTTATAAAGTCCGAAGCCTCATCCCGACTTGTGGGGGAATCATAGTCTTCATCATCCTTTCCTCACTAGGATAATGCTCTAATAATGAAGATCATCACACTTTTATGGATTTACAACTCAAAAACTACAACTCAAAGCTAGAACAAGATATGACTCTATGTGAATGCCTCCGGCGGTGTACCGGGATATGCAATGAATCAAGAGCGACATGTATGAAGATTATGAAGGTGGCTTTGCCACAAATACGATGTCAACTACATGATCATGCAAAGAGCAATATGACAATGATGAAACGTGTCATAATAAATGGAACGGTGGAGAGTTGCATGGCAATATATCTCGGAATGGCTATGGAAATGCCATAATAGGTAGGTATGGTGGCTGTTCCTAAGGTATGGTGGCTGTTCTTCTCCCGATACATAGTGCCTTTGGTAAATTGTACCCCCTGCTTTTGTCAACCATGCTCTACCTACGAACTTGCGTCATTTATTCTTGAAATCCGTTGTATATGTTCCTAAGATGCCCCAATGGGTTGAACTTATGCCTTCCGTAATCCGTGCGAACCTGAGAGTTCTCACAAGTCTTACTCTTCTGGTACTTCGCTAGATAAATCTTCTGCGCTACAATTTCTTCGAAAACGAGGAGTGATGAAAGGTTATGCATTGAAGAAGTGGGATTCGACCTTGAATCTTTGTGTTCATGCCCATGGACCCGATGTAGAACTTATCATGGAAGCTGTTCATAAAAATAATTATTTCTTTGATACAAGCTCATCTTGTATCCATGAATTGATCCTTCGCAACCGTGGTTCCGACCATGATTGTTCTTCCTTGGTCCCACTTCTTGGATAAGTTAAATCACTTGTCTTCTACAGGTCAATACGCCTGCCCAACCTCTATTATGATGTACTTCCGAGTATTACCCATGGTATCTCGAGGATATCATGCCATTGCACTACATCTTATGGACTTTTGATGGAGTACTACCTTACCATGTCTTTGTCACTTCATCGGTTCTGGGTTGTTTATCAACCGATAACACCGATAAGTGAATCGATTCCGCACTCCGATTCAATGACTCTAAGTAATTTTCGTTGCTTAGGAGTTTAATAATCCTTCAAGTCATTCCTAGCATGTTCAGCTATATCTTTATCGTGCCAAATTATAACTGTGCTACCTGGTTCTTCCCAGATCACAATTTTCGACGATGAGTGAGGGAGTCCTGGATTAGGGGGTCTCCGGATGGCCGGACTATGACCTTTGGCCGGACTCCAGGACTATGAAGATACAAGATTGAAGACTTCGTCCCGTGTCTGGATAGGACTTTCCTTGGCGTGGAAGGCAAGCTTGGCGATATGATATGAAGATCTCCTCCCATTGTAACCGACTCTGTGTAACCCTAGCCCTCTCCGATGTCTATATAAACCGGAGACTTTTAGTCTGTAGGACGAACAACAATCATACCATAGGCTAGCTTCTACGGTTTAGCCTCTCTGATCTCGTGGTAGATAAACTCTTGTACTACCCATATCATCAATATTAATCGAGCAGGAGTAGGGTTTTACCTCCATCGTGAGGGCCCGAACCTGGGTAAAAACATCATGTCCCTTGTCTCCTGTTACCATCCGCCTAGACGCACAGTTCGGGACCCCGTACCCGAGATCCGTCGGTTTTGACACTAACATTGGTGCTTTCATTGAGAGTTCCTCTGTGTCGTCACCTTTAGGCCCGATGGCTTCTTCGATCATCAACCACGACGCGGTCCAGGGTGAGACTTTTCTCCCCGGACAGATCTTTGTATTCGGCGGCTTCGCACTGCGGGCCAATTCGCTTGGCCATCTGGAGCAGATCGAAAGCTACGCCCCTGGCCATCAGGTCAGATTTGGAAGATTAAACTACACGGCCGACATCCGCGGGGACTTGATCTTCGACGGACTCGAGCTACGGCCGAGCGCGCCGCACTGTCACGATGGGCATGATCTAGCTCTGCCGCCGGACAGCGCCCAGAGCGCCACCCAGGTGTCCGCTCCGACCATTAGCTCGGAGCGGACTGCGCCCGTCGGGGACGGACGGTTGGACGCCGCCCCAGGAGCCGCAATCTCTACGGCGATAGAGCCGAATACCAGCTTAGTCCTTTGCGAAGCCTGTGACTCCAAGGTGCCGGACTCCTTTCCGGACTCCGAATCTTCCGCACCCCTTCCGATCGAACCCGATTGGGCTCTGATCATGGAGTTCACCGCCGCTGACGTCTTCCAGCACTCGCCCTTTGGCGATATCCTGAATTCACTAAAGTCTCTCTCTTTGTCAGGAGAGCCCTGGCCGGACTATGGTCAGCAAGGTTGGGATGCGGATGATGAAGAAATTCGAAACCCACCCACCACCCACTTCGTAGCCACTGTCGACGACCTAACTGTTGGGGAACGTAGCAGAAATTCAAAATTTTCCTACGTGTCACCAAGATCTATCTATGGAGAGACCAGCAACGAGTAGAAAGAGAATGCATCTACATACCCTTGTAGATCGCTAAGCGGAAGCGTTCAAGTGAACGGGGTTGATGGAGTCGTACTCGTCGTGATTCAAATCACCGATGATCCTAGTGCCGAACGGACGACACATCCGCGTTCAACACACGTACAGCCCGGTGACGTCTCCCACGCCTTGGTCCAGCAAGGAGAGAGGGAGAGGTTGAGGAAGACTCCATCCAACAGCAGCACAACGGCGTGGTGGTGGTGGAGGAGCGTGGCAATCCAGCAGGGCTTCGCCAAGCACCATGGGAGAGGAGGAGTAGGGAGAGAGGTAGGGCTGTGCCAGAACTTCGTGTATAGCTCCCATGCGCCTCCCCACTATATATAGGGGTGGAGGGGCTGGTTTCTTGCCCTCCAAGTCCATTGGGGCGTTGGCCAAGGTGGGAGGAAAGAAATCTCATTATTTCCTTCCCCACCGATTGTTATCCCCCCTTTTTAGGGATCTTGATCTTATCCCTTCGGGATATGATCTTATTCCTTCTAAGGGGGGATCTTGGTGCGCCTTGACCAGGGGTGTGGGGCCTTGCCCCCACTACCCACGTCCATGTGGGTCCCCCCATGCAGGTGGGCCCCTCTCCGGAACCTTCTAGAACCTTCCCGGTACAATACCGAAAAATCCCGAACATTTTCCGATGGCCAAAATAGGACTTCCCATATATAAATCTTTACCTCCGGACCATTCCGGAACTCCTCGTGACGTCCAGGATCTCATCCGGGACTCCGAACAACATTCGGTAACCACATACAAACTTCCTTTATGACCCTAGCGTCATCAAACCTTAAGTGTGTAGACCCTACGGGTTCGGGAGACATGTAGACATGACCGAGACGTTCTCCGGTCAATAACCAATAGCGGGATCTGGATACCCATGATGGCTCCCACATGTTCCACGATGATCTCATCGGATGAACCACGATGTCAAGGACTTAATCAATCCCGTATTCAATTCCCTTTGTCTATCGGTATGTTACTTGCCCGAGATTCGATCGTCGGTATCCAATACCTTGTTCAATCTCGTTACCGGCAAGTCACTTTACTCGTTCCGTAACACATCATCCCGTGATCAACTCCTTGGTCACATTGCGCATATGATGATGTCCTACCGAGTGGGCCCAGATATACCTCTCCGTTTACACGGAGTGACAAATCCCAGTCTCGATCCGCATAAAACAATAGATACTTTCGGAGATACCTGTAGTGCACCTTTATAGTCACCCAGTTACTTGTGACGTTTGATACACCCAAAGCACTCCTACGGTATCCAGGAGTTACACGCTCTCATGGTCGAAGGAAGAGATACTTGACATTGGCAAAGCTCTAGCAAATGAACTACACGATCTTTTGTGCTAGTCTTAGGATTGGGTCTTGTCCATCACATCATTCTCCTAATGATGTGATCCCGTTATCAACGACATCCAATGTCCATAGCCAGGAAACCATGACTATCTGTTGATCACAACGAGCTAGTCAACTAGAGGCTCACTAGGGACATATTGTGGTCTATGTATTCACACGTGCATTACGATTTCCGGATAATATAGTTATAGCATGAATAAAAGACAATTATCATGAACAAGGAAATATAATAATAATACTTTTATTATTTCCTCTAGGGCATATTTCCAACAGTCTCCCACTTGCACTAGAGTCAATAATCTAGTTCACATCGCCATGTGATTAACACTCACAGGTCACATCGCCATGTGACTAATACCCAAGAGTTTACTAGAGTCAGTAGTCTAGTTCACATCACTATGTGATTAACACTCAATGAGTTTTATGTTTGATCATGTTGCTTGTGAGAGAGGTTTTAGTCAACGGGTCTGAACCTTTCAGATCCGTGTGTGCTTTACAAATCTCTATATCATCTCCTAGATGCAGCTACCACGCTCTATTTGGAGCTATTCCAAACAACTGTTCTACTTGGAGCTATTCTAAATTATTGCTCCATTATATGTATCCGGTCTCTCTACTCAGAGCTATCCGGATAGGTGTCATCGTCGTAACCTTTACGACGAACTCTTTTACCACCTCCATAATCGAGAAAATTCCTTAGTCCACTAGTTACTAAGGATAACTTTGACCGCTGTCCTGTGAGCCATTCTTGGATCACTCTTGTACCCCTTGACTGACTCATGGCAAGGCACACTTCAGGTGCGGTACACAGCATAGCATACTGAAGAGCCTACGTCTTAAGCATAGGGGACGACCTTCGTCCTTTCTCTCTATTCTGCCGAGGTCGAGCTTTAAGTCTTAACTTCATACCTTACAACTCAGGCAAGAACTCCTTCTTTGACTGGTCCATCTTGAACACCTTCAAGATCATGTCAAGGTATGTTCTCATTTGAAAGTATTATTAAGCATTTTGATCTATCCTTATAGATCTTGATGCTCAATGTTCAAGTAGCTTAATCCAGGCTTTCCATTGAAAAACACTTTCAAAATAACTCTATATGCTTTCGAGAAATTCTACATCATTTCTGATCAACATATACTCATCAGAAATTCTATAGTGCTCCCACTCACTTCTTTGGAAATACAAGTTTTTCATAAAACTTTGTACAAACCCAAAATCTTTGATCATCTAATCAAAGTGTACATTCCAACTCCGAGATGCTTACTCCAGTCCTTAGAAGGATTGCTGGAGCTTTGCATACTTATTAGCATCTTTCGGGATTGACAAAACCTTCCGGTTGTATCACATACAACCTTTCCTCAATAAAATCGTTGAGGAAACAATGTTTTGACATCCTATCTGCAAGATTTCATAAATAATGCAGTAATCGCTAATATAATTCCAACAGACTCTTAGCATCACTACGAGTGAGAAAATCTCATCGTAGTCAACTCCTTGAACTTGTCGGAAAACATCTTAACGACAAGTCGAGCTTTCTTAATGGTGACATTTACCATCATTGTCCGTCTTCCTTTTGAAATCCATCTGTACTCATTAGCCTTACGACCATCGAGCCGTTCTGCCAAAGTCTACACTTTGTTTTCATACATGGATCCTCTCTCGGATTTTATGGCCTTAAGCCATTTATCGGAATCCGGGCCCACCATCGCTTCTCCATAGCTCGTAGTCTCATTGTTGTCTAGCAACATGACTTCCAAGACAGGATTACGTACCACTCTCAAGTAGTACGCATCCTTGTCATCCTACGAGGTTTGGGAGTGACTTGATCTGAAGTTTCATGATCACTATCATAAGCTTCCACTTCAATTGGTGTAGGTGCCACGGGAACAACTTCCTGTGCCCTGCTACACACTGGTTGAAGTGATGGTTCAATAACCTCATCAAGTCTCCACCATCCTCCCACTCAATTCTTTCGAGAGAAACCTTTCCTCGAGAAAGGACCTGATTCAAGAAACAATCCTTTATTGCTTTTGGATATGAGATAGGAGGTATACCCAACTGTTTTGGGTGTCCTATGAAGATGCATTTATCCGCTTTGGGTTCTAGCTTATCAGCCTGAAACTTTTTCACATAAGCGTCGTAGCCCCAAACTTTTAAGAAACGACAACTTAGGTTTCTCTAAACCATAATTCATACGGTGTCATCTCAACGGAATTACGTGGTGCCCTATTTAAAGTGAATGTGGTTGTTTCTAATGCCTAACCCATGAACGATAGTGGTAATTCGATAAGAGACATCATGGTATGCATCATATCCAATAGGGTACAGTTATGATGTTCGGACACACCATCACACTATGGTGTTCCAGGCGGTATTAATTGCGAAACAATTTCCACAATGTCTTAATTGTGTGCCAAAACTCGTAACTCAGATACTCATCTCTATGATCTTATCATAGACATTTTATCCTCTTGTCACGATGATCTTCAACTTTACTCTGAAATTACTTGAACCATTCAATAATTCAGACTTGTGTTTCATCAAGTAAATATATTCAACATCTACTCGAATCATCTGTGAAGTAAGAACATAATGATATTCACTGCATGCCTCAGCACTCATTGGGCTACACACATCAAAATGTGTTACTTCCAACAAGTTGCTATCTTGTTCCATCTTACTGAACCGAGGCTTTTCAGTCATCTTGCCCATGTGGTATGATTTGCATATCTCAAGTGATTCAAAATCAAGTGAGTTCAAACGGTCCATTTGCATGGAGTTTCTTCATGCATATATACCAATAGACATGGTTCGCATGTCTCAAACTTTTAAAAAATGAGTGAGTCCAAAGATCCATCAACATGGAGCTTCTTCATGCATTTTATACCGATATGATTTACGTGGCAGTGCCACAAATAGGTGGTACTATCATTACTATCTTTTGGCATGAACATGTGTATCACTACGATCGAGATTTCAATGAACCATTCATTTTAGGTGCAAGACCATTGAAGGTATTATTCAAATAAATAGAGTAACCATTATTCTCTTTAAATGAATAACCGTATTGCGATAGACATAATCCAATCATGTCTATGCTCAACGCAAACACCAAATCTCGATGGTAGAGGGAGCGTGCGATGCTTGATCATATCAACATTGGAAACACTTCCAACACATATCGTCAGCTCACCTTTAGCTAGTCTCCGTTTATGCCGTAGCTTTTATTTCGAGTTACTAACACTTAGCAACCGAACCGGTAGCCAATACCCTGGTGCTACTAGGAGTACTAGTAAAGTACACATTAACATAATGTATATCCAATATACTTCTATCGACCTTGCCAGCCTTCTCATCTACCAAGTATCTAGGGTAATGCTGTTCCAGTGGTTGTTCCCCTTATTACAGAAGCACTTAGTCTCGGGTTTATGTTCAACCTTGGGTTTCTTCACTAGAGCAGCAGCTGAATTGCCGTTTCATGAAGTATCCCTTTGTTCCCTTGCCCTTCTTGAAACTAGTGGTTTCACCAACCATCAACAATTGATGCTCCTTCTTGATTTCTACTTTCGCGGTGTCAAACATCATGAATATTTCAAGGATCATCATATCTATCCCTGATATGTTATAGTTAATCACGAAGCTCTAGCAGCTTGGTGGCAATGACTTTGGGGAAACATCACTATCTCATCTGGAGGATCAACCCCCACTCGATTCAAGTGATTGTTGTGCTCAGACAATCTGAGCACAAGCTCAACGATTGAGCTTTTCTCCCTTAGTTTGCAGGCTAAGAAAATCGTCGGAGGTCTTATACCTCTTGACGTGGGCACGAGCCTGAAATCCCAATTTCAGCCCTCGAAACATCTCATATGTTCCGCGACATTTTGAAAACATCTTTGGTGCCTCTACTTAAACCATTTAATTGAACTATCACGTAGTTATCAAAACGTGTATGTCCGATGTTCGCAACATCGACAAACGACGTTGGTGTTCAGCACACTGAGCGGTGCATTAAGGACATAAGCTTTCTACTGATCGCATAATCGCTACTATCAACTTTCAACTATATTTTCTCTAGGAACATATCTAAACAGTGGAACTAAAGCGCGAGCTTACGACATAATTTGCAAAAGGTCTTTTGACTATGTTTAGGATAATTAAGTTCATCTTATGAACTCCCACTTAGATAGACATCCCTCTGGTCATCTAAGTGATCACATGATCCGAGTCAACTAGGCCGTGTCCGATCATCACGTGAGACGGACTAGTCATCATCGGTGAACATCTTCATGTTGATCGTATCTACCATACGACTCATGCTCGACCTTTCGGTCTCCGTGTTCTGAGGCCATGTCTGCACATGCTAGGCTCGTCAAGTTAACCCTAAGTGTTTTCGCTGTGTAAGACTGTCTTACACCTGTTGTATGTGAACGTAAGAATCCATCACACCCGATCATCACGTGGTGCTTAGAAGCGACGAACTGTAGCAACGGTGCACAGTTAGGGGAGAACACTTCTTGAAATTGTTGTAAGGGATCATCTTATTTACTACCGTCGTTCTAAGCAAACAAGATGCATAAACATGATAAACATCACATGCAATCAAATAGAGTAGTGACATGATATGGCCAATATCATATAGCTCCTTTGATCTTCATCTTCGGGGCTCCATGATCATCTTGTCACCGGCATGACACCATGATCTCCATCATCATGATCTCCATCATCGTGTCTTCATGAAGTTGTCACGCCAACGACTACTTCTACTTCTATGACTAACGCGTTTAGCAATAAAGTAAAGTAGTTTACATGGCGTTCTTCAATGACACGCAGGTCATACAATAAATAAAGACAACTCATATGGCTCCTGCCGGTTGTCATACTCATCGACATGCAAGTCGTGAATCCTATTACAAGAACATGATCAATCTCATACATCACATATCATTCATCACATTCTACATCACATAGCATACCCTGCAAAAACAAGTTAGACGTCCTCTAATTGTTGTTGCATGTTTTACGTGGCTGCTATGGGTTTCTAGCAAGAACGTTTCTTACCTACGCAAGACCACAACGTGATATGCCAATTGCTATTTACCCTTCATAAGGACCCTTTTCATCGAATCCGTTCCGACTAAAGTGGGAGAGACTGGCACCCGCTAGCCACCTTATGCACCAAGTGCATGTCAATCAGTGGAACCCGTCTCACGTAAGAGTACGTGTAAGGTCGGTCCGGGCCGCTTCATCCCACAATACCGTCGAAACAAGATTGGACTAGTAACGGTAAGCATATTGAACAACATCAACACCCACAACTACTTTGTGTTCTACTCGTGCAAAGAATCTACGCAATAGACCTAGCTCATGATGCCACTGTTGGGGAACGTAGCAGAAATTCAAAATTTTCCTACGTGTCACCAAGATCTATCTATGGAGAGACCAGCAACGAGTAGAAAGAGAGTGCATCTACATACCCTTGTAGATCGCTAAGCGGAAGCGTTCAAGTGAACGGGGTTGATGGAGTCGTACTCGTCGTGATTCAAATCACCGATGATCAAGTGCCGAACGCACGGCACCTCCGCGTTCAACACACATACAGCCCGGTGACGTCTCCCAAGCCTTGATCCAGCAAGGAGAGAGGGAGAGGTTGAGGAAGACTCCATCCAGCAGCAGCACAACGGCGTGGTGGTGGTGGAGGAGCGTGGCAATCCTGCAGGGCTTCGCCAAGCACCGCGGGAGAGGAGGAGTACTTGTGAGAGGGGGAGGGCTACACCAGAACTTCGTGTATAGCTCCCATGCGCCTCCCCGCTATATATAGGGGTGGAGGGGCTGGTTTCTTGCCCTCCAAGTCCATTGGGGCGTTGGCCAAGGTGGGAGGAAAGAAATCTCATTATTTCCTTCCCCACCGATTGTTATCCCCCCTTTTTAGGGATCTTGATCTTATCCCTTCGGGATATGATCTTATTCCTTCTAAGGGGGGATCTTGGTGCGCCTTGACCAGGGGTGTGGGGCCTTGCCCCCACTACCCACGTCCATGTGGGTCCCCCCATGCAGGTGGGCCCCACTCCGGAACCTTCTAGAACCTTCCCGGTACAATACCGAAAAATCCCGAACATTTTCCGGTGGCCAAAATAGGACTTCCCATATATAAATCTTTACCTCCGGACCATTCCGGAACTCCTCGTGACGTCCGGGATCTCATCCGGGACTCCGAACAACATTCGGTAACCACATACAAACTTCCTTTATAACCCTAGCATCATCGAACCTTAAGTGTGTAGACCCTACGGGTTCGGGAGACATGTAGACATGACCGAGACGTTCTCTGGTCAATAACCAACAGCGGGATCTGGATACCCATGATGGCTCCCACATGTTCCACGATGATCTCATTGGATGAACCACGATGTCAAGGACTTAATCAATCCCGTATTCAATTCCCTTTGTCTATCGGTATGTTACTTGCCCGAGATTCGATCGTCGGTATCCAATACCTTGTTCAATCTCGTTACTGGCAAGTCACTTTACTCGTTCCGTAACACATCATCCCGTGGTCAACTCCTTGGTCACATTGCGCATATGATGATGTCCTACCGAGTGGGCCCAGAGATACCTCTCCGTTTACACGGAGTGACAAATCCCAGTCTCGATCCGCATAAAACAATAGATACTTTCGGAGATACCTGTAGTGCACCTTTATAGTCACCCAGTTACGTTGTGACGTTTGATACACCCAAAGCACTCCTACGGTATCCAGGAGTTACACGCTCTCATGGTCGAAGGAAGAGATACTTGACATTGGCAAAGCTCTAGCAAATGAACTACACGATCTTTTGTGCTAGTCTTAGGATTGGGTCTTGTCCATCACATCATTCTCCTAATGATGTGATCCCGTTATCAACGACATCCAATGTCCATAGCCAGGAAACCATGACTATCTGTTGATCACAACGAGCTAGTCAACTAGAGGCTCACTAGGGACATATTGTGGTCTATGTATTCACACGTGCATTACGATTTACGGATAATACAGTTATAGCATGAATAAAAGACAATTATCATGAACAAGGAAATATAATAATAATACTTTTATTATTGCCTCTAGGGCATATTTCCAACACTAACCGACATGCTCGACTTCGACTCCGAAGACATCGACGGTATGGACGCCGATGAAGGAGACGACCAAGAACCAGCACCTATAGGGTACTGGAAAGCCACCTCGTCATATGACATATGCATGGTGGACACCCCCAAAGCAGGGGATGGCGATGAAAAAACGGAGGACGACCCCTCCAAGAAGCAACCCAAGCGCTGACGTCAGCGGCGCCACTCTAAATCCCGCCAAAGCACAAACGGCGAGTCCGGCACTAGAGACAACAACACCCCGGATAGTGCCGAAGACAACCCCCTCTAGCAGGATTCAGCACAGGAGGACGGAGGAGCCAGCCCTCATGAGAGAGCGGCAGACAGGGAGGTCGAGGACGACAATTATATGCCTCCCTCCGAAGATGAGGCAAGCCTCGACGACGACGAATTCGTCGTGCCAGAGGATCCCGTCGAACAAGAGCGTTTCAAACGCAGGCTTATGGCCACGGCAAGCAGCCTCAAGAAAAAACAGCAGCAGCTTAGAGCTGACCAAGACTTGCTAGCCGACAGATGGACTGAAGTCCTGGCGGCCGAAGAGTATAAACTCGAACGCCCCTCCAAGAGCTACCCAAAGCGCAGGCTGCTACCCCAACTAGAGGAGGAAGCAACTAAACCTACATCACCAGCGTACGATGTGCCCGATCGGCCTCCCCGTGGCCGCGACAGAGAGGCCTTTCGGCCCTCAACCCAAGCCGCACCCCGGCGCCGCTCAAAAAATATCAGAGTGCGGGGAAACGCAACAGACATGCGAGACATATTGGAGGATAAGGCAAGGCAAACAAGATTGATCTACGGATCGCGTGGGCGCCCCACGTCACGTGACGATAACCGTCACGCCAGATATGATAAATACGGCCAGGCCGAACACAACAGACAAAGCTCATCCGAGCTACGTCGCGATATAGCCCAGTACAGGGGCGCCGCACACCCACTATGCTTCACAGACAAAGTAATGGATCATCAAATCCCCAAGGGTTTTAAACCCGTAAACATAGAATCATACGATGGCACAACAGATCCCGCGGTATGGATCGAGGATTATCTTCTTCACATCCACATGGCCCATGGTGATGATCTACACGCCATCAAATACCTCCCGCTCAAGCTTAAAGGACCATCTCGGCATTGGCTTAACAGCCTGTCAGCAGAGTCAATTAGTTGCTGGGAGGACCTGGAATCCGCATTCCTTGACAACTTCCAGGGCACTTATGTGCGACCACCAGACGCCGATGACCTATGCCACATAATCCAACAGCCAGAGGAATCGGCCAGACAATTCTGGACACGGTTCCTAACCAAGAAAAATCAAATAGTCGACTGTCCGGATGCCGAGGCCCTTGCAGCCTTCAGGCACAACATCCGAGACGAATGGCTTGCCCGGCACCTAGGACAGGAAAAGCCGAAATCTATGGCAGCCCTCACGACACTCATGACCCGCTTTTGTGCGGGAGAAGACAGCTGGCTAGCTCGTAGCAATAACATAACCAAGAGCCCTGGCAATTCGGATACCAAGGACAACAATGGCAGGTCACGTCGCAATAAGCACAAGCGCCGCATTAACGGCGACAATACTGAGGATACGACAGTTAATGCCGGATTCAGAGGCTCTAAACCCGGTCAGCGGAAGAAGCCATTCAAAAGAAACCCTCCGGGCCCATCCAATTTAGACCGGATACTCGATCGCTCGTGCCAGATACACGGCACCCCCGAACAACCAGCCAACCACACCAACAAGGATTGTTGGGTGTTCAAGCAGGCAGGCAAGTTAAGTGCCGAAACCAGAGATAAGGGGCTGCATAGAGATGACGACGAGGAGCCCCGGCCGCCGAACAACAGAGGACAGAAGGGCTTCCCCCGCAAGTGTGGACGGTGAACATGATATACGCAACCCATATCCCCAAAAGGGAGCGGAAGCGTGCTCTCAAGGACGTCTACGCGTTGGAGCCATTCGCCCCAAAGTTCAACCCATGGTCCTCCTGCCCGATCACTTTTGATCGACGGGACCACCCCACTAGCATCCGTCACAGCGGATTCGCCGCATTGGTCCTAGACCCAATCATTGACGGATTTCACCTCACTAGAGTCCTCATGGACGGCGGCAACAGCCTGAACCTGCTTTATCAGGATACAGTGCGAAAAATGGGTATAGATCCCTCAAGGATTAAACCCACAAAGACAAACTTTAAAGGCGTCATACCAGGTGTAGAAGCCAGCTGTACAGGCTCGGTTACACTCGAAGTGGTCTTCGGATCCCCGGATAATTTCCAAAGCGAAGAGTTAATCTTCGACATAGTCCCATTCCGCAGTGGCTATCACGCCCTGCTCGGACGAACCGCATTCGCAAAATTCAATACGGTGCCGCACTACGCATATCTCAAGCTCAAGATGCCAGGCCCTCGCGGAGGCATTACGGTAAATGGAAACACCGAACGCTCTCTCCGAACGGAGGAGCACACGGCGGCCCTGGCGGCGGAAGTACAAAGTAGCCTCTCAAGGCAATTCTCCAATCCGGTTGTTAAACGTCCGGACAACGTCAAGCACGCCCGATGTAACCTACAACAAAACCGGCTGGCACGTTCCGAGCAAGCATAGCAGTGCGGCCCAACCCTAGCCCTCGCCAGATGGCGATAGTGGTACCACGCATACATAATTACGCTTTGGAAATACCATGGGCATAAGGGGAGGGGCACAACCACGGCACGCCCCGAATGCGGCTCAACTGCACTAGGGGCTCCCTATTCCGCCTTTTCCTTTTTTTATATACTTTCAGGACCCAACTATCAGGAAGGCCTGTCCGGCAATACACTCGCCGAACACACGATGCAACGGCTAGGGAGAAAACAAGCCACGTCAAATGTCCAGGTGGTCTCTATAATGACCTAAATACCTGTTTTACTTAAAGTCTCGCAGCTTGCCCCTGGAGGGGGACATGTCAAATAATCCCATCTCTTGCTTATCGCACTATTTGCATCGTTCTGCTTTCATAGCAGCCCTTTTTAATAAACAATACATAGCTCTAATCTATTATTGTATTCATCTATTTTTATACAAATATGTTCAGTCGTGATGTTATGCAACCGTACACTTTGGTACGGCCAATACACTAGGGTCTTAAGCACCCCATAACACGGTGTGAGAAGACCGAACACTCTCATGAGTGCGGCACCCCGAACTTATAGCACTATATGCATCGGCTCCGAATCATGCCTTGGGTCAATAGTTGGGTTAGCCCGGCTCCCATGTTTTGGTACCTTACGTTCCGCAATGTTGGTAAGGTAGTGCTGGGAGAACTACTGCGATTGTGCCCCAGTTGAGCTGGGTTAACACCTCAGTAGAGAAAGCTCAAACTGACCGTCATGATAGTGCGAGAGACCGGTCACTATTCGCGAGGTTTTTCGAGTCCCTAAAGACTTATGCCGCTTAGAGCGAGGAGCCGGATTTATCTGGCCTAGGCGTGGATAGAGCCCCGAACTCGGTCTTCCGAATACTAGGGGCTTCACCGAAATTTAAAATTATAGAATTCTATGGCTAAGTGAGAGTGATAAAGCATCATAAGTCCGATGGCCTTGTTCGTTGTGCTGAGCGCCTCCCTAGATGGACCCAAGAATGGGAACAAGAGCGCTCAGGTTTATCCCGAACACCCCAGCACTCGTGGCATGGGGGTAGAAGCCGACGACTTGCATCTCTCAGATTTGATAAACGGCCGCACAGAAGGTAATATTTTAAATTAACAAGCGTTGCTTAGCGCATATGAACAAAGTTTTCAGCGTACAGGATAACAGATGCGAGTCTACTAAAAAATTACATCTTTGGAGCATTCACCCTCTATAAGGCGGGCACCCTTCAGGACGCCCTCATAATACATCTCGGGCTTGCAATACTCCTTGCCCGGCGGTGGCGCGTCCGTCACAAGCTTCTTGGCGTCCATCTTGCCCCAGTGCACTTTAGCACGGGCAAGGGCCCGACGGGCACCTTCAATACAGACGGAGCGCTTGATGACTTCAATCCATGGACAGGCGTCCACCAGCCGCCACACCAGACCGAAGTAGCTCCCAGGCATGGCTTCTCTAGGCCACATCCAAACTATGAGGCCCTTCATGGCCTGTTCGGCCACCTTGTGGAGCTCGACCAGCTGCTTCAGCTGGTCGCTCAGGGGCACCGGATGTCCGGCCTCAGCATACTGGGACCAGAACACTTTCTCCATCGAGCTTCCTTCCTCGGCCCGGTAGAATGCGGCGGGATCGGATACACTGCGGGGCAGATCTGCGAATGCTTCTGGAGAGCTCCGGATTCGGGTAAGTAACAGGTAATTTACTTTCACATGCTTGCCTTGCAGAAAGAATGCCTTACCCGCCGCAATCTTTTTCATCGCCTCAATCTCCTAGAGGGCTTTTTAGGCTTCGGCCTTGGCAGATTTGGCGCTTTCAAGTGCCGAGGCAAGCTCGGATTCTCGAGTCTTCGAGTCAAGCTCTAACCTCTCATGTTTTTTCACAAGAGCATCGAGCTCTTGCCGCACCTCCGCCGCCTGCGCCTCTTGCTTTTCTCGCTCTGAGCGCTCCATGGCCGCATTTTCTTCGGCCTTGGAAAGCGCTTCCTTCAGGGTTGCCACCTGATTTGTGGCCCCTGCAACATTCACGTTGGTCCTGTCATTATTTGCAACCAGGTATTTCTATATACATTCACATATGGTATTACATACCCTCCTTGTCCTCGAGCTGCTTCTTGGCACGGCCGAGCTTGTTCTCGGACCGCTTGAGGTTCTGCTTCAATGCGTCGACTTCCGCAGTCAGTGCGGCAGAGGTTAGCAGCGCATCCTGCATTCCCATATCGACATATTTATGTTAGACTCCTGCGTATATCTTTTTAGATCCTCAGTCCGACTTTTCTTTCGAACGCCGCACTGAGCATCAGGGGCTACTGTCTATGCAGTAACATTTTTATATGTTTTGAATACATACCTCAAAGCCTATTAACAGGCTCATACAGGCTTCTGTCAGCCCGCTCATGGCAGACTGAACCTTCTGAATCACCGCACTCATAACAGTGCGGTGTTCCTCATCGATGGAGGCGCCGTTAAGCACCTCCAGCAAATTGTCCGGTGCCTCCATTTGGACGGAGGTCTCCGGTGTCGTAGGCTTGCCCTTCTTACGAAGGTGCCGCCTGCCGGACTCCGGAACCACTTAAGGTTCCGGAGCAGTGTCCGGCCCAGGGCCGGACTTAGATCCCTCTAGGGCTTTACCCCCTTTGGGCCTAGAGTCCGGGAGGTCGCCTTGCGGCGCCTCCAGGACCACCTCCTCCTGGTTTAGTCCCTTTTGGGACTCCACCTTGGCATCGTCCGTAGGGAGAGGGGAGGAGGCCGTCGGAAGTGAAGCACTATTCACATCCGACGAATCCAGGAAGCCGCTCGATGAATCGCCGAGCTGAGCCTTGGGCGGACTGCATGATTGAATTCGGCGTTAGAAGGTACTGTATAATAGAGGAGCGCCATAAGTTATTCGGCTTGACCTTGGATGGCCATTCCTCCCCGCCGTCTCCGGCATCGGAGGCGTTGTCCGGTAGAAGGGTTTTCCCCTTCTTGGACCCTCCGGCCTCCCCAGTTGGGGCGGCCTTCCTTTTCTTTCCTCCCCCCGCTGGAGGGGAGAGGCTTGTTCTTCCTCCTCCTCGTCCTCAGAGGCGGAGGGTGCTTCAGGGTTGTCAGGCGATGAATCTGACACCACCACGTGTCGGGAACACTTTCGAGCCCCCGTGGCCTTCTTCTTGGCCTTCTTCTCCGGCACCACGTGAGGTGCCGGAACCAGCAACCCCGTCAATTAGGCGTCCGCTGGGTCTTCTGGTAAGGGAGCCCGACAGTTAACCTGCCCGGACTTCTTCAGCCAGTCCTGTCAAAGGTAAGGGAGTTTAGATCCCACATAGAGTCAGACTATCAAAAACAAGAGTCCCATAAAGGGTAGAATAGCTTACCTCGCTGGCCTGACGCCGCGAGCTGAATCCGCGATCTTCGGTAGCGGATGCGGGGGCCTCGACACCCTTAAACAACACCTTCCAGGCATCTTCGTACGTAGTGTCGAAGAGCTTGCTCAAGGTTTGGTGCTGTGCCGGATCAAACTCCCACAATTTGAAGGCCTGTTGTTGGCATGGGAGGATTCGGCGGGTGAGCATGACCTGGACTACGTTGACAAGCTTGAGATTCTTGTTCACCAGCTTTTGGACGCAGGCTTGAAGTCCGGTCAGCTCTTCCGAATCTCCCCACGTTAGGCCCATCTCTTTACAGGAGGTGAGCCGTGTGGGGAAACCAGATCGGAATTCGGGGGCCGCCGCCCATTTGGGGTCGCGCGGCTCGGTGATGTAGAACCACCCCGATTGCCACCCCTTTATTGTCTCCACAAAGGAGCCCTCGAGCCATAGGACGTTGGCCATCCGGCCCACCATGGCACCTCCGCACTCCGCTTAGCGGCCGCCCACTACCTTTGGCTTGACATTAAAAGTCTTCAGCTATAAGCCGAAGTGGGGCTGGATGCATACGAAGGCCTCGAACACGACGATGAACGTCGAGATGTTGAGGATGAAGTTCGGTGCCAGATCGTGGAAATCTAGGCCATAGTAGAACATGAGCCCCCGGACAAATGGGTGAAGTGGAAAACCTAGTCCGCGGAGGAAGTGGGTGAGGAACACCACCCTCTCATGGGGCCTGGGGGTGGGGATGAGTTGCCCCGCATCTGGAAGCCGGTGCGCGATGTCGACAGACGAGTATCCGACCTTCCTCAACTTTTTGATTTGCCCCTCCGTGACGGAGGAGGACATCCATCTACCTCCCGCTCCGGACATGATTGGAGAAGGTTGAGGTGGGAAGTGCGGACTTGGGCGCAGGAGCTCGAGTGCGCAGGAATGGATAAGCAAAGGAGGAAGAAGATGTAAATGGGAAGGGTGGATCCTTATCCCCTTATATGGGCGGTCGAAACTATAAGCCCCCACCAGCCTAATAAAACTCGCTTATCTCCCAAGCGCCGCAGTTAATGGCGCGGTTGGGTTACCCACGCCCGTATTGATGAGAATCCCGGAATAAGGGGACACGATCGCTGCCTTGACAAGACGTGCCAAGGAAACTGCCTCGCTAAACGCGCTGAGGTGGAACAGTAAGACGATTCGAATAAAGGCTTGGCCGTGGCATGATGTCACGCTGCGGAATACGTCAGCAGATTAGATTTGTGCAGATATTATTCTCTCTACGGTGGTATGTGGAACTTATTTTGCAGAGCCGGACACTATCATTGTGTTCAACATCTTCTATGAAGTATTCGGAGGAGGAACCCGCCTTGCAATGCCGAAGACAATTTGCGCGCCGGACTCATCGTCATTGAAGCCTGGTTCAGGGGCTACTGAGGGAGTCCTGGATTAGGGGGTGTCCGGATGGCTGGACTATGACCTTTGGCCGGACTCCCAGACTATGAAGATACAAGATTGAAGACTTCGTCCTGTGTCCGGATAGGACTTTCCTTGGCATGGAAGGCAAGCTTGGCGATATGATATGAAGATCTCCTCCCATTGTAACCGACTCTGTGTAACCCTAGCCCTCTCCGATGTCTATATAAACCGGAGAGTTTTAGTTCGTAGGACGAACAACAATCATACCATAGGCTAGCTTCTAGGGTTTAGCCTCTCTGATCTCGTGGTAGATCAACTCTTGTACTACCCATATCATCAATATTAATCGAGCAGGAGTAGGGTTTTACCTCCATCGAGACGGCCCGAACCTGGGTAAAAACATCATGTCCCTTGTCTCCTGTTACCATCCGCCTAGACGCACAGTTCGGGACCCCCTACCCGAGATCCGCCAGTTTTGACACCGACAATGAGCTAAGCTTACGTCGATCTTCCTCGTCATATCATTTGGCCTTGACCAACAAGCTTGATTTCAAGTTTGTGTCGTATCCGTGGTTCTCATTGCCTTTCACTTCATCTTTCCTTTTGTTTGTTGTCGTCGCTGCTCGATGGCATCTTCCAAGAATCTCCCGACAAAATTTGTCCTGATCGCCGTCAACACTTTGATTTCTTCAGAGATGTCAATCGAATTCATGTTGAGAAATACTATCCTTGCTCTTCGATGATTTGTGATATCATCGACATCCTTGACTTTCTGCCGGCACATACCTGGTTGTGTTTGGTTATTCCTTATGTTCTGGGATAATCTTGGAAATGTTCCTTTGTATCTCTTATGATCTTTAGATCCAACCTTACTAGAAACACCATGTCAATGCTACCACGAAGCATGACTGTGGTATTCCGAATATCGACAGGAACATTGGTAGCACATTACCAAATGTTCTGGATCTATCATCCGGACACCGTTGCATGGATAACATCATGAATTTCCTTGCCCCTTTATCTAAATGGTGATGTACTTGTTGTTCTGACATGTATATCATGCTCAAGTTTTCCTTGGGAAAAGATATACTCCCAATTCTTGTGTGTAAACACATTTTTCTTTCCATTGGTTTGTTTAATCTTTCTTGTGATCTATGATATAAGCAGTAATATTTTCCTGCTTATGTAAACACCTCGGTGTACAACTCTGTTAGTAAACCCTGTTATTATTGTTGAGGACATTCTGGTAACCACCGATGGACGAGAACTTTGCCTATTGGTACGCCTCGTTCAACGAGCAGGAAAATGGTTCTCTTCGTCCCTCGCCCTTGGTACCAGCGTTGTTGCCAACATAACTGACAGGCTATCCTCTCACATGCCTTGCTATCATGACCATGTATGAGGTCGGCGCCCTTTCTACGTTTAACCCACATGGTGGGCCCATAACCCACAGTTCCATATGATCAAAACCTGACTCTCATGTACACCCCTGTTTCTAAAGTTATTCCTCATGCTTGGCTTCGTATGTAGATCATGAGCCACCTTCCTAGAGATGATATATTCTGGTTTCAGCCACAATACTTATTCCATTGCTCTGAACCCCCTTCACACTCTATTTCAGGCATCGAAAGAGTGCTTAACCATTTGAAACTTTTGCACCCTCTTATAATGCTCTTGATGGGTTTCATGTAATCAACTCGAGAGATACTTTATGCTTCTCCACCCGAGTTAACTGTCCGATGCTCAATCTTGTTAAAACCCGTCCTTATAGAATTTCCCCTCTCATCCTTTTGTATGTACGGTGAAGATCCTGAAGGGAGGACAATGACTTCCTCATGATGTTCTGATGCAGCAAAATGAAGGCATCAACGAAAGGGATCAACTTCTTCGAGAAGGGCAACCAAGACCGTGAAGACTCGTTAGAATTTCGTAACCAAAACTTCCCTCCTTACTCCACCTCTTAAATCCCGGGACGAGATTTCTTGTAGTGGAGGAGATTTGTAACACCCCGAGAATCATGCTACAGTAAACTCCTGCTAATGAGGCTATGTCATCATGTTTTCTAAGCCAAATTGCCTCTTGATAAAAACAAAGTCAATTTAAAATTCGAATAACAAGTCAAATTCTTATTTCTTCAACCGCCAAAGAAAAATGTTCGTTAGGTTGCCAATATTTCATTACCTAATTGTCATAATGAAACCAACCTCATCTGGTTTCCCAAAATGCCCCTGGTTTTAAAACAGTGGCCCTGGAACACTTTTCCAACCTTTTTAAATGTCAGTAAAATTCATGTGGATTCCAAACTGCCTCAAACTTCTTGTACCAACTCAATATATTGCAAAGTATTTAATGTGGCTAGTGGCACATTTTACAAAAATCAATTGGTGCGCTAACTAATCCAAGCCAGCAGCTCAATTAAAAATAATGAGAAAATGGTGTGAAACTTACCTGGCCTGCGGCCCAAGACGGCCCAGCCCAGCCTTTCCCCGATCCTGCTCCCCTCCCCCTGTTCAATACACCGAGGGCGCGCGCCCGCGCATCGCCGCCAGACCAACCAGCTCGTCGTCCCGCGCCTCGCCATCGCAACGAGGGGATAAGACCGACACCGCGGCCCCCTGATATTTCCCCTCGCCCACTCTGCCTCTCCCTCTCACCACCAGATCCTTCTCGCCCAGATCTGCAACTTCCTCTCGACGCCGCCATGGCCTTGCCACCGTGAAGCTCGCGGCCACAGAGCCCTGTTCGCCTCCCCGACGTGCTCACCGGATTCCTCGTCGTCATCCACATCACCTACGCCATCGGGGTCGAGCTGAGCGCCTCTCCTCCGACTGAAACGCGCTCGTCTTCAACCTTTGGATCACCGGCGTTCGTCGCCGATTCCGGCACCTCCGAGCCTTCCCCGAGCCCACTAAGCACATCTGCAGGCTTGATGTGAGCTCCTCTGTTGATTCCCCCTTCTCCCCCATCGAGTCGGTCGCCGTAGATGCCCTTCCCCGAACCTGGCCGTCGCGACCGGAGCTTCGCTCCGTGCGTGCCTTGGCCGCGATCCCGCGTGCCCTCTGGTCGTCCCCGGACCGCCCCGGCCGCACTAACTAGTGCTCACCACCCCCCTACTCGCTGGCAGGCCATGTCACGTGCATGCTCCCGTTCCCGCCTGCGTGGCTCTGCCTGCTGCTCGCTATGCTAGCAGCCGTCGCTGCTGCTTCCTGTTGCTCCCGCCTGCTGCGTCGCTGTCGACCGTGCCAGCCAGCCGCTCCTGTCGCTCCCCGCTACCCCCCTGCTCGCCTCCTTCGTCGCAGTCCCCTGCTCCGCCCGCCGTGCCCGTTCTCGGCCATGCCTGCTCCTGCTGCTCGCCATCGGTCGATGGACACGCCCCACGACTGCTTTGGCCGCCGCCGCGGCTTCCCGCGCTGGCCGCCGCCGCCGACTGCGCCCATCTCGCCGGTCACGTGTGGCCGCGTCCTAAGCCCCCTCTGCTCGCACCTCTCGCCTTGGGAATCACCATGGCCGCCGGTGTGCCTCTGTGTGCGCCTGTGTGCATGCACACCACACAGTGGTGGTCGGCTGGGCATATGACAAGTAGGCCCGGCCCAAATTAGTTTAGGGACTAATCCACTATTTACTAACCCCCCACTTCCCTCAGCGCACGTATACTCAAGGCAGTTTACTATCCTGATCGCAAGTTCCTGGAAGCCGAGCTGGGGAGCAAACCATCCCAGGTCTGGCGCTCTATACATGAAGGTCGGGATACTCTCAAGTTGGGCATAATTAAGAGGATCGGTGCAGGAAGTGCAACGAACATTTGGCATGACAATTGGATACCCAGGGATCACAAGTTGAGGCCGGTGTGTCCAAAGACCTCATACCCTCCGCAGCCTGTATCGGATCTGATTGACCAGAGCAATGCTTGCTGGAATATTGCTGAACTTAATAAATACTTTTATGCGATGGACATTGAGGCGATTCTGAACATTCCTTTGAGTACTCGAGTTCAAGATGACTTCTGGGCCTGGCACTATGATAGGAGGGGAGTTTTTTCAGTTCGGTCTGCTTATCGACTTCTAGCCTCGACGAAACAGCAGAGAATGGATTGGCTGGAGCATAACCCGAACCACTCTCATGGCGACGAGGACAAGAAATCTTGGGGAAAACTGTGGAACCTGAGTATCCCATCCAAGATTAAGGTGTTTGCTTGGCGTTTAGCCAGGACTTCGCTCCCAACTGGAGATGTCCGGTGTGACAGGAAAATGACAAATACGCCGGCGTGTTCGATATGCAACGCGGCTACCGATTCCTGGAGACACTCCTTATTTGATTGCCATATGTCCCGATGTGTGTGGGCCTTAGCCGACGAGGAACTGACAGAAGTTGCTATCTGAAACAGAACGGAAGATGCAAGATTATGGCTGTTTTGGCTGCTTGATACTTTACCAGAGGAGGAGGTAGTTCAAGTTCTGGTTACGATGTGGGCCATATGGTGGGCGAGACGACGGGCTATCCATGACGACCAATACCAAAGCCCCCTCAGCACCTCAGTTTTTGTCAAAAAGTTCTTGGAAGATCTTGATTTGGCGGCGGACAGCAAGCGGTGCCCGGCCAAGGACCGGCCTGCGATACACAAGGACCTGCATGCAACAGCTCATAATGCAAGGGTTCGATCGTCATGGATCCCCCCAACCGATTTCGACGTGAAAATAAATGCTGACGGGGGGGGGGTGTCAAGATGTGGCAGAAGAGGGGTCGCGGCGGTCGTTTGCCGTGACAAGGCGGGAACTTTCTTGGGAGCATCAGCGAGAGTTTTTGACGGCCTTACGGACCCATCCTCGTTAGAGGCACAAGCCTGCAATGAGGCTCTTTCATTGGCTGAGGACCTCAACTTGAATTCTGTTTGTGTGGCATCGGACTACGCGGAGTTGATCTCCAAGATCGGGACGGACGCTCCTTGCCACTACACAACGATACTCCGGGAGATTACCCATCGGTCTGCTGGTTTTCATAATATCCGCTTTGTTCATGAAAATAGGAAGTTTAATTTTGAAGCACATTCGCTTGTGAAAGCTGCTGTTTCTTTGTCTAGCGGGTGCCATGTGTGGCTTGTTTCTACGCCCGACATCATCTGTATTCCTATGAACATCCAACTATAATAAAGGTTTACAGATGCTCAAAAAAAAAACTAACCCCCCACTTAATCCACCCGCTCTCTATGTCATGTGGACCCCCCTGCTAAATAACCGTTTTCTGTTTTTGTTAAAAGTGTCTAACCTATGACATGTGGCCCCTTTGCCGTGTTGACTGGTCAACATTGACCAAGTCAACGCTGACTGTACTGCTAACTGGGCAGTTGACTGGCCCCACATGTCAGCCTTCTGAGCACTTTGCTGGGTACACTTCTGTGTACCCGTAGCAATTTCCTTTTATTTTTTAATAAATAATAACTTCAGAAATTGTTTAAATCTTCAGAAATTCATAGAAAATAAACCATAACTCGCATGAAAATGTTTTCTACATGAAAGTTGCTCATAACAACAAGACTAATCCGAACACACGGTCCGTTCATTTCTCATATGCCCCTACCATGCTGAACATGGAACATTACCCTCCGTTCATCTGTCTGACACAGGTATGGAACCGGGAATACATTCCCGGTTGAATTCCCCCTTCACCTATATCGTGTAGCCATACGTTAGGTCACACCCGGCACAACATATTGCCACGTTATGCTTTGTGATGCTATGTTTGCTTTATATTTACTGTTTCTTCCCCCTCTTCTCTCTGGTAGACCCCGAGGCCGATGTTGCCGCTGTGATCGACTATGTCACCGACGACCCCTCCTTCTCGTCTGAGCAACCAGGCAAGCCCCCCTTTTGATCATCCCGATATCGCCCATTCCATTCTCTCATGCTTGCATTAGATTTTGCTATTGTTATGGTTTGCTCCTATTCTGATGCATAGCCTGCTTTTGTAACCTGCTTATTGTTACCTTACCTGCTTATCCTAAACTGCTTAGTATAGGTTGGTAAGTGATCCATCAGTGACCCCCACCTTGTCCTTGTTGCCCCGGCTTCATCATCGAAGACCCGATCAACGGGATCGAAGACTAGGCCCCGGCACCGCACATCACTTTCCCCTTAGTTGCTCGACACTGCTTGGTTACTATCGAGTGCCGAGGGTGAGACCTCTACAACACTTCTGATTTTAACCCTGTAGTGTAGCTACTCGATCATGGTCATCGATGGTGATTCCGCCTTAACCACTTCCGATACGACTCTGTCGTGCAACCCCTCAAGTGTGAACCTCGGGGGTGATTCCTCTTACGTTCACCTTGATGATTACATTGAGTGGAATTCACCGGGGGTGATTCCTCGGGTTTTCCCCTTAATGTTTTAGACACACAGTTACTATGATTACTATGACTTTACACTAAACCATGTTACTAAAGACGGGTCGACCCTGAGGGGTACCCGTGCGAGCATAATTGCGAGTGATGTGGAGTCGGGTCGACCTGGAAGGTGCCCACGAGATAATTACAAGGTGTGGCCGGGCATTCTTAGCCCTTGCCGCAAGTCCTCGAGACGGGGCAACGGGGTCACATCTTTCGTGAGTCTCTGCTTGTTACCACGCGTTCCTAATCCACTACGATTTGGATATTTGATCCGAGGGGCCTCTGGCCTGATAGAACTAACCATCACGTGGGCATAGTATGGACGTTCTGCGTCGTATGCATCAACCGAAGCTTAATAGACGTCAGCGACTGAGCGGCGCGCGCCGGGTTGGACTGCGTAAGCACCTGCCTTGTTGAAGGAGGTAGCTAGGTCTCCTCACCGGCCGCGTACGCAACGTGCAGGAGTTTCCGGGGAGATGGCCCATGACCCCTGGGGGCATAGGTTTAGTCCGGCGTGCTTGACCTCTCTATTAAGTCTAGGTCGGGTTGCGGCGTATTGTTTGGCCGAGGCCGGGCATGACCCAGGAAAGTGTGTCCGGCCGGAGTTAATCGAGCGTGGTGGGTAAGTTGGTGCACCCCTGCAGGGAAGAAAACATCTATCGATAGCCTGTCCTACGGTAACAGACACTTGGAGTTGTATCCCGATTGATACAACTAGAACTGGATACTTGTGATGAGAATTGGATGGTGATGAGAATTGGATTGTGATAACAATTGGATAGTATGGCTCTGGGATTGCTTTCTCACAGGGAGTCGAGAAAGCATCTCTGGCCGAGGTTGATAACACTACTACTATTTACTTTATGCTACTCTACTCCCTCCTGTTTGCTGCAAGATGGTGGTTTCCAAAAGATGCTAGTCTTCGATAGGACTAGGCCTTCTCCCTATTCTGGCATTTCTGCAGCCGAGTCCACATATACAACCTTCCTTTGATAATGTTGCATATGTAGTGTAGATCCTTGCTTGTGAGTACTTTGGATGAGTACTCACGGTTGCTTTGCTCCCCCTTTTCCCCCTTTCTTTTTCTTTCCGATTGATGCAACCAGATGTCGGAGCCCAGGAGCCAGACGCCACCGCCGGTGCCGACTACTACGTGGAGACCGCTGACGACCAGGAGTAGATAGGAGGCTCCCAGGCAGGAGGCCTGGCCTTTTCGATTAATGTTGATTTTGTGCTAGCGTTCTTAAGGCAGACTTGTCTAACTTATGTCTGTACTCAGATATTGTTGCTTCCGCTGACTCTTGTGTATTCGAGCTTATGTATTCAAGCCCTCGAGGCCCCTGGCTTGTAATATAACGCTTGTATTATTTTAATTTTGGTCTAGAGTTGTGTTGTGATTTCTTCCCGTGAGTCCTTGATCTTGATCATACACATTTGCGTGTATGATTAGTGTACGATTGAATCGAGGGCGTCATAATTGGGGAGACCATATTCAAGCTTCATGAGAAAATCGAGCACCTCCAAGCCCAGATCTATGACCTGCAAAACCAAAACTGTGAGTATGAATATAGATTCAAGAGGATGATTTTGGCTGCAGATTTGAGGATCCAGACACTCGATCATCCTTCTATGATGGTGAGACTATGCCTTGGAATATGTACGACAAGCCTACATCATAAACAACTCCATCATCACCACCTCCGAAGAAAGAGAAATAAACACATGGGTATGGGCACTCCCCTTGGCAACTGCCAAGCTTGGGGGGGAGGGGTGCCCTGGTGTCGTACCACCATCACACTTCTATCTTTACCCTTTTTCTTAGTTCGATCCTTTTGGTTATATCTTGATCTAGTAGAATAAAGTTTAGTATGATCTAGCTTTGAGTATTTTTGTTGATCCCTATCTATGTAAGCGAGTCCTTGAGCTATATATAATAAAGATTAGTTTTTAGTCGAGGGCTTTGCTATCTTGCTATGATCTTGAGGGAATAAAAGAAAAAGAAAGAATAAAAAGAAATAAAAAGATCATATTGACCTTATGAAGGGTAATGACTTCACATATAAGAGTATGATGAATAAAAGTTGTTGAGAGTTGACAAACATAGTTTTGGTCATCGTTGCAATTAATAGGAAGTAATAAAGAAGAGAGGTTTTCACATATAAATATACTATCTTGGACATCTTTTATGATTGTGAGCACTCATTAAAATATGACATGCTAAAAAGTTGATGTTGGACAAGGAAGACAACGTAATGGGTTATGTTTTCTTATATTCGAAATAAATTATATTGTCATGGATCATCCAATATGTTGAGCTTGCCTTTCTCCCTCATGCTAGCCAAACTCTTTGGACCAAGTAGAGATACTACTTGTGCTTGCAAACATCCTTAAACCCAGTTTTGCCATGAGAGTCCACCATACCTACCTATGGATTGAGTAAGATCCTTCAAGTAAGTTGTCATTGTTTCAAGCAATAAATATTGCTCTGTAAATATGTATGATCTATTAGTGTGGAGAAAATAAGCTTTATACGAGCTTATGATATGGAAGAAATAAAAGCGACGGAGTGCATAATAAAGGTCCCTATCACAAGTGGCAATATAAAGTGACGTTCTTTTGCATTAAGATTTTTTGCATCCAACCCTAAAAGCATATGACAACCTTTGCTTCCCTCTGCGAAGGGTCTATCTTTTATTTTTGTCTTCTACCTTATACAAGAGTCATGGTGATCTTTACCTTTCCTTTTTACACTTTATCCTATGGCAAGCACTATGTGTTGGAAAGATCATGATACCTATATATATATATATATATATATATATATATATCCAATTGGATGTGGGTTTTCATAAAGCATTATTATTGACATTACCCTTGAGGTAAAAGGTTGGGAGGCAAAACTATAAGCCCCTATCTTTCTCTGTGTCCGATTAAAACTTCGTAGCCATAAGTATCGCGTGAGTGTTAGCAATTGTGAAAGACTAAATGATAGTTGAGTATGTTGACTTGTTAAAAAGCTCTTATATTTGACTCTTTCTGATGTTATGATAAATTGCAATTGCTTCAATGACTGAGATTATAGTTTGCTAGTTTTCAATGAAGTTTTTGATTCGTACTTGACATTGTGAATACATATACAAACGGTCTATTCTGCTAATATTAGCAGAAAAACTATTCTGATAACACTTCTGCACTGCACGCTCAACGCAAGTGCACGTCATTCTTTGAACCAAGTGTGCTGCAGTACTCACACGAGTGAACTTCTCGTCAGAAAAAAATGCACGCGTTGTTTTTTCGGTACTGTTTTCGCTCTAGTTTTTTGAGCATTTATCGGAATGAGGCGTGTAATATACCGTTGAAAATCTATGGATTAGGCGCAACTTCGATATGTTGAAAACTTTTCGAGATTCCACAAGGTTTAAGAGCAGTTTTGAAAATGGCGCGTCCGATGACGAGTGGCAGCGAGCGTTTTTTGGCGATTTCTTCTAAATCGCTCCTCGGAATGAAGCAAATGATACACCGTTGGGAAGATATCATAGAGGCACATATTTTTCATATCTATTATTTTCTCTAATTCGTTATGGTTGAAGAGCAGTTTCAAATTTACTAAATCGCGGAACTCTGTTTTTCAATTTTTTTGAAATTTTTGATACTGTTTTCGCTCCAGTTTTCTAACCATTTGTCGAAACGAGACATGTGATACTCTGTTGGAAAGCTACGGACAAGGCGCAACTTACATATTTTGAAATGTTTTTGAGATTCCTTACGGTTTTTAGTTAATTTTGAAAATCGTGCGGCTGACGTCGAGAGGCAGCGGCTATTTTTTCGCGAAATTTTTACGAATGGCTGGTCGGAATAATTCAAATCATACGCCATTGGAAAGATATCGATGAGACGCAACTTTTTTATCTAGAACACTCTCTCTAATTCCTTACGGTTTAAGAGCAGTTTTGATTTTACCGAAAAGCGGACACTCTGTTCTTCGCGAGACCAAAATCGTCGTATGTACTGCATCGGATAGAAGAACGCATTGCTTCAGACAAAATACCACACTGCATCAGATGGGAAAGTGCACTGCATGGTTTCTTTTTTTAGACGTATTTTTTTTGGACGAGGAAAGAAGAACACACTGCTTCAGATGAAATACCACACTTAATTAGATGGGCAAGTGCACTGCATGGTTTCTTTTTGTTTAGACGTATTTTTTCTCGGACGGGGAAAGAAGAATGCACTGCTTCAGACGAAATACCACACTTCATTAGATGGGCAAGTGCACTGCATGGTTTCCTTTTGTTTAGACGTATTTTTTCTCGGACGGGGAAAGAAGAACGCACTGCTTCAGACTGAAAACCGCACTGCGTCAGTCAGTCAAGCGGACTTCATGATTTTCTTTCGTCATTTTTCGAACTATAAAAGTGCATGATTTCTTTTGTCCTTTTTCTAACTTCTTTATTAACAAGAGTGAACCGCAAAGACAAGAGCAAGTGGACCGCAACACTATCAAAAGTGAACGACATTACTACTTTTTGTCGTTTCCATAAAAACATTTCCACTTGACATTGGACGTAAGTGAACCAAAACACTGTGGAAAGTGCACTGCATTATTTTTTTTTGTCCTTTTTCATCTAACTCATCTTGGACATCTTGTGAACGCGAAGTGAGCTGCATTTGTTTTCTGCACTGCAAGAGTTATATACAAAACTGCATGTTTTACTTTTTTTATCTCACAGAGTGGGCCACACATTTTGTTGATGTTAGGAAAACTGACGGGAGTCTTCGATCCAACGCGTAGCACAATGAACCACATCCAAAAGAAAGTGTACTCCTCGTCTTTTTACTAAACAGAAGTGAACCATCAAATTCTTATGAAAAATCAAGAGCAAATTGTGGACTTCATGATACCGAGCTGCATGACCAGGGAACACACTACAGAATCACCAAGGTAATGAAACCCGTGCTCGAGCGAGCCACTGAGCTGCACCACGGCGACCACTGGAGTGCACTGCGTTGCTACCGTCGTCGCCGGCGCGCCCACAAACTGCACCCACAGGAGTACTGAGCCGCATCTAATGCTAGTGAGACACACGTCCGTAGTCGCCGTACTGCACGGAAGCTTCTGAACTGCACTGCACCCAAAAAAAGTCATCAAATTTTATAAAAAACACTAGAAAAATGCTTCTTAATAGCAACAACCCTGGTTTGGGATTTGGACGGCGAAGTGCATGGCATCTTCGTCCGTACTGCACGCTTGCATCGTCGTCCGTAGATAGGCAGCAAGCTAAATGACGCTAGGTAGTGAAGTGCAGTGCCCTTTTGTGATCCCTCGCGAGCAAACTAAACTGAACTTCAGTGCACTGCTAAAAAAAGATGCAGAACGGATCCTACCGAGCTACAATGCCACATCAGATGAACCACAAAATAGGGGGGGAGGTGGTAGTGATGTAGTTGAGTACGATACCGTGTTTGCTGGTGACCCGATGTACAGGTGATGGAGCGCTGGACTACATGCCACATCGGGCTGCACTGCAACAGGGCATTTGAGATGGCCGGCGAGTGGGTGTTGATGGCTCTGCCAGGGCTCGTGGAGGCCGGAGCGGGTGCTTGCAAGCTGCGGTCCGCACAAGCGCACGCGCCGCACTGCCACTAGTCGGACGTGCCCCCTGGAGGAAGCCGCAGTGCCGCATCGGAGGCTAAGATGTGGAGCACACCCCTCCTCCCTGGATGTGGCACTGAGGCGGCGCGAGGGGGGGGGGGCTTCGCGGCCTGTCTCTGGTGGTGGGTCGTCGCGGCCTGGATCTGGCGTCGGGTGATGGATCGGGAGGAGGGCCACGCCGGGCAGGA